>NW_026248875.1:0-40558 GCF_020740795.1 Apus apus | reverse complement strand
CCTTGCCATGGCCTTTCCCTGCCTGCCATGAGTGCTTCCAGGTTCCTGCTCTAAGCAGCCCCTGTGCAGCCTTTCCTGGTAATGGTCCTCCCTGGGACCCATTAATGCTGCAGAAAGTTGGGAGTGTGCAGCTGAGCCTGCCTTGTGGAGAGGAGCCCCAGCAGGGGCTGAGGGCACTGCCTGCAGGCAGCAGGGGAGAGGAGCCAGGCAGGGAGAGAGGATAAAGGCAGGCAGGAGGGGCAGGAGGGCTGAGAGCTGCTGAAGGAGACATCTTCACAGCCCTGGGCATGGTGAGTGTCTCTTTGCATGCCCCTCTGTGCGGGGGGAGGAACCAGTCCTGGAGCTGCTGGCTTGGACAGGAGACCCAGACTCCTGCAGCTTTGCAGGGAGAGAGGAGCAGGTTTGTCAAGGCCCCTGAGAAAGTGCCTTCAGCCTTTCCTCTGCCTGCAGGAAGCACTGCCCTCAGCTCTGTGCTCTCCCCAGGGCTGATCTGGTCTCCTCTTCAGGAGTGGCCAGCACAGAGCTGCCCCTGGGCAGGGTCCTGCTGCCAGGAGGGCTCTGCAGGGCAGAGCTGAGCACAGGCTGGGTGGGATGGGGCTGTGAGCAGGGCCAGGGAGGAGAGGTGGGGACAGCTTCCAGCAGGAGCAGCTGCAGTCAGGTCCCTTCCCCGCAGCAAGCCCTTGGTCTCCTCTGCTCCACAGCAGAGCTCCTGGCTCCAAGGCACTGGGATCTCAGCCTGAGTCACCTGCTTAGCAGCTTGATCCCTGCGGAGGAGAAGCGTCCAACTGCCACCTCAGGGTGCCTGTCCTCCCTCTCTGTCTGTTTTCAGAGAGTGGGGTGTGAAGTGAGGGAATGGGAAGAGATTTGCTCAGGGCTGTCCTGACATGTGAGTGTGCTTTCCTCCTCTGGCAGCAGGTCCTGAGGAAAGGGCTGGGATGTCCAACAGCAGCTCCATCAGCCAGTTCCTCCTCCTGGCATTCGCAGACAGGCGGGAGCTGCAGCTCCTGCACTTCTGGCTCTTCCTGGGCATCTACCTGGCTGCCCTCCTGGGCAACGGCCTCATCATCACCACCATCGCCTGGGACCACCACCTCCACACCCCCATGTACTTCTTCCTGCTCAACCTCTCCCTCCTCGACCTGGGCTGCATCTCCACCACCCTCCCCAAAGCCATGGCCAATTCCCTCTGGGACACCAGGGCCATCTCCTACTCAGCATGTGCTGCACAGCTCTTGTTCTTTTTTTTCTTCCTCTCAGCAGAGTGGTCCCTTCTCACCATCATGTGCTATGACCGCTACGTGGCCATCTGCAGACCCCTGCACTACGGGACCCTCCTGGGCAGCAGAGCTTGTGTCCACATGGCAGCAGCTGCCTGGGCCTCTGGGTTTCTCAATGCTCTGCTGCACACAGCCAGTACATTTTCACTGCCCCTCTGCCAGGGCAATGCCCTGGGACAGTTCTTCTGTGAAATCCCCCAGATCCTCAAGCTCTCCTGCTCACACTCCTACCTCAGGGAACTTGGGCTTCTTGTGGTTAGTCTCTTTTTAGCTTTTGGCTGTTTTGTCTTCATGGTGGTGTCCTATGTGCAGATCTTCAGGGCTGTGCTGAGGATCCCCTCTCAGCAGGGAAGGCACAAAGCCTTTTCCACCTGCCTCCCTCACCTGGCCGTGGTCTCTCTGTTCATCAGCACTGGCATCTTTGCCTACCTGAAGCCCCCCTCCATCTCCTCCCCATCCCTGGACCTGGTGGTGGCAGTTCTGTACTCAGTGGTGCCTCCAGCAGTGAACCCCCTCATCTACAGCATGAGGAACCAGGAGCTCAAGGACGCCCTCAGGAAAGTGATTTCTTCATTGTTCAAGTGTGAGAGATTTAAAGCCTCTTTCCAGAAGTGAATCCACTTTATGTCATTGCACTGTTTTGTTTGTTTGTTTATTTGTTTTTGGTTTTTGCTTTTTTGGTATTCTGCTCTGTTTGGGTTTTTTGTTGTGTTTTGGTTTTATATTTTTTTTTAATTTTATTTATCATTTATGCTGTTATTGTCATCCATGGTTTTGTTCCTGCAAAGATGTTTGCACTTGTGTCGCTACAACTGAGACACGGACCTGCTTTGTTTCCTCTTGATCCATTATTAAAGTTTCTAACACTTGCTCTGAGTCCTTGGCTGTCCAGTAACCCAAATTAGCTGCTCTGCATGGCATCCTGTCCCCCAGCCATGTCACTTGCACCACTCAGCTCTCTAGGTCATTGATACAGATATTAACCAGGACTGGTCCCAGGACGGACCCCTGAGGGACACTTGTCACCATCTCCATCTGGACACTGAGCCATTCACCACTGCCCTCTGGATCTGACCATCTCACCCATTCCTCATCCCCTGAGCAGTCCACACATCAAACCCTTCTCTCTCCAGGTTAGAGAGAAGGATGTTTTGAGGGACCACGTCAAGGGCCTCACACAATCCAGGGAGGTGACACCCATGGCTCTTCCCTTCCCAATGATGCAGTCACTCTGCTGCCCTATTTGCAACTGGCCTTATCACTCTGAGCACACACCACTGGCTCCTGGGACACTCCTTGAATGCCCAGGCCCTTCTTCTCAGGGTCACTGCTGAGTTGCTCAGCTCTCAGCCAGCCCTCATTCTGGGGATGATTCTGCCCCTGGCAAAGGACTGACTGCTTCTCTGGGTAAAACTCTGTGAGGTTTCTTCTGACTGAATCCCAGAGTTTTTTGAAGTCCCCCAGGAGTGAAGCTGTGTTTGAACCCCTGTTAATGTGTGTGTACAGGTGGCTCACCCTGACATGGGGGGCCTCTGGCAAGATCAGACCACAAGGAATTGCAGAACACCACATATCTCAGGTGAAGGCACTAGTTTTATTCAATATGTGGCCAAGGTAGGAATGCCCATGGTGACAAGCTCAGAAACACCAAATGAAGGTACAAAGGAAGCCAAAGCAAGGGCCAGGGAGGAAAGTGTGAGCAGAGATGGGGTCTTTGTGTGGGAGGGCACAGAGATCACAGAATCACAGAACTGTCAGAGTTGGAAGATCATCTAGAGACCATCTAGTCCAACCCCCCTGCCAGAGGAGGTTCACCTAGAGCAGGCTGTACAGGGGGTTTTACTGTCTCCAAAGAATCATAGAATCATTAAGGTTGGAAGGGACCTTAAAGATCAGCAAGTTCCAACCCCCGTGCCATGAACTGGGCACCCTACCACTAGACCAGGCTGCACAAATCCTCATCCAACCTGGCCTTAAAAACCTCCAGGGATGGGGCATCAACAGCCTCCCTGGGCAGCCCATTCCAGCTCCTCATCACCCTCAGAGTGAAGAATTTCTTTCTAATATCTCACCTAAATCTCCCCTCTCTCAGATTAAAACCATTGCCCCTTGTCCTACCACTGTCCTCTCTCATGAAAAGCCCCTCCCCAGCTTTCCTGGAGCCCCTTCAGGCACTGGAAGGTGCTCTAAGATCCCCCCAGAGCCTTCTCTTCTCCAGGCTGAACAGCCTCAACTCCCTCAGCCTGTCTTCATAGCAGAGCTGCTCCAGCCCTTTGATCATCCTTGTGGCCTTCTCTGGACCGTCTCCAGCAGCTCCATGTCTTCCCTGTGCTGAGGGCTCCAGAGCTGCTCTCAGTACCCCAGGTGGGGTCTCACCAGAGCACAGCAGAGGGGCAGAATCCCCTCCCTCACTGTGAGATGTGTTCACCTGATTCATGTTAAAATGGAAAATCACAGGGTGAAGAATAATCTTTTATGGAACAATGTTAGAGTCATAGAATGAAGAATAATTCTTTGTGTATAGTATCTTTGCTTGTGCTGCCTGCTTTTGTATAGTGCAACAAAATTTGTATCTTCTGCTTGCATTGCATGAGATTTTTGTATTATGTAGCAGACATTGGGCAAACATCTTAAAGTTATTTTTTAGCATAGACCGGCTTTGTTGTAAAACAATGAGGATAGTATAAAACAGATTCGTGGAAATAATTAACATAACCCAACCCTTTTCTCAAAATAGTAATGCATATGTATTAGTCAAAAAGGATAAAACCTGAGAGATGAAACTGTTTGGGGCACGTCTTGGTGGAGCAGAGACTCCCGGCACGCCCAGCGCTGTTTGCTGCTTCCGTTCGCTTAATAAATTACTGATTTGGATAAAGATCCCACTTGGGAACGAGTCATTTATCACAGCTGGGGGCTCGTCCGGGACGTTCTCAGTTCCTGAATTCTGACTTGATCTAGGAGGGGCACCCCATTGTTTGGTAGCTCCTGATCGGGTCAGGTCGGGACTAACGCCATCCTGAACCTGAACAGGTCTTCCAGCCGCGGTTCCAATCTCCCGCGAGGGACTTGGCCGGTGAAGGACCAAAGTGATTCTTGTGGTATTTGTGGGTGGGTGACAGGTCCTAGACCCCCTGCAGGACACTCTTACTGGTGACCAAGGGCTGGAGGAATTGTCACAGTAAAGTTCCTAGGACCAGAAAACAGGGAGCAAACTACCGGATAATTATTAGAAATTGGGATGAAAGGGGCCCCAGAAAAAGAAAAACAAAACAAAACAAAAGAGAACAACGAATTACACTTGGTGCAATATTGCATAGTTAAATGACCAAAGAAACCTTTAAGACCACAAATCTTTTGGCCTGGTTTTGGATCTTTTAAGGACTGGATATGTTAAGCTTTAAATATATATAGTTAACTCAACGGAACCTTTTAACCAGGAGGAGAGTGATTATGCAAGATTATGGATCAGGGCTTCATCCCCTTTTCCGGCTTCAATATGAACATTAAAAACAGAGGAGGAGTTTAAGGAAAAAGAAAAAGATAAAAATGGAGAGGGGAAAGAAAAAGATAACTGGGAGCCGCTGGACAATTTACTTCCTCCATATGTTAACAATCCACCTCCGGCAGCGACCCCCCCTCCCGTGGCTGCAGCAGCTCCACCAGCACCGGAGTTAGAGCAACCCCCGGCTCATGTACAAGAAGTAAGACTGCTGTAGCTGAGGAGGCTTCTCTGTACCCCTTTAGAGAAGTCCCTCTCGGAGGCAATCAAGGAGGCATTGGGTTTGTGGTAGCCCTGTTAAATACTAGAG
The DNA here is from genome assembly GCF_020740795.1 of Apus apus. Taxonomy (NCBI): domain Eukaryota; kingdom Metazoa; phylum Chordata; class Aves; order Apodiformes; family Apodidae; genus Apus; species Apus apus. The sequence goes on along the minus strand of NW_026248875.1, from coordinate 35,469 downwards.
ATGTAAGAAATTTTAGGAAGGAAATGGGGACCCTATTAGATGATCCCCTCGGAGTAGCTGAAAGACTGGATCAATTCCTAGGTCCCAATACTTATACTTGGGAAGAAATACAATCCATTTTAGGAATATTATTTACTGCTGAAGAGAGAGGGATGATTAGACAGGCTGGGATGAGACTTTGGGAAAGACAGAATCAGGCAGGACTCCCGGGAGACCAGAAGTGGCCAAATGTGTATCCCCACTGGGATCATCAACAACTCCAAGGGAGACAGAATATGAGAGATTTCAGAACACTAATCATACAAGGAATAAGGGAAGCGGCCCCTCGAGGACAAAATATTAATAAAGCATTTAATGAACAACAAGGAAAAGATGAATCTCCAACAAAATGGTTAGAAAGGCTGAGAAAAAGCCTACAAATGTATTCTGGAATTGATCCAAATACAGTGGCTGGAACTGCACTTCTTAGGACACAATTTGTAGCTAAATCGTGGGGGGATATAAGAAGAAAGTTAGAAAAACTCGAAGATTGGCAGGAAAGAGGATTAGAAGAGTTACTTAGAGAAGCCCAGAAAGTCTGTGTAAGGAGAGACAAGAAAGAACAAGAAGAAAAAGCAAAAATCCTTGTAGCAGCAGTAAGAGAAAGTCAGAAAAATAAAACTCGATCTGGAGAGAAAGAGGAAAAAAGAAAAGAACAGGCATCTCCAGGACAACATGATAAAAAAAGATTCACGGCTCCTGTCTGTTATTATTGTAACAAAAAAGGACACGTTCAGAGGAACTGCCGCAAGCGGGAACAAGGTGAGAAAATGTTTAAAGAGGAATAGGGGTGTCAGGGGCTTTATTTTTTGGGGACTTCAACATCAACAGAGCCCTTGATAAAATTATTAATAGGTCCCCTACAAAGAGGAAGTTTTATTTTCAGTGGATACAGGGGCCGAAAAATCAACCATTCAGAAACTTCCAAAGGGAGTAGAAAAAGGAAAAGATTATATGTCAGTAATAGGAGCAAAAGGAGAGCCTTTTAAAGTACCCATCTTAAAAGATGTAGAAACAGAAACAGGAAAGAAAATTAGTCTTAATGACTTACTTTTGCTCCCTGAAGTAGAATATAATTTATTAGGAAGGGACCTGATTTTAAAATTAAATTTGAGCATTCAAAGCCAAGGGGAAAAATTACAGATTGAATTATATACATTAGCACAGGAGGACGAAAAAGCCATCAACCCCTCGGTGTGGTATAAAGAAGGAGAAACTGGAAAAATAGAAATGCACCCCATAAACATTCAAATAGTCGATCCCCAATGACCAATCAGAATCAAACAATATCCCATCCCTATGGAAGGTCGAAAAGGATTAAAACCTGTAGTTGAAAGGCTTTTAGAAAAAGGAACTTTAGAACCATGTACGTCACCTCATAACACACCCATTCTCCCTGTAAAGAAACCAGATGGGTCATGTAGGATGGTACCAGACCTGAGGGCTGTGAATCAGCGAACAATTACTAAATTCCCTGTGGTGGCAAATCCTTATACTTTATTGAGTCATGTATCTCCCAAATATACTTGGTAGAGTGTCATAGACTTAAAGGATGCTTTTTGGGCCTGTCCTTTAGATGAGAAATCCAGAGATTATTTTGCCTTTGAGTGGGAGGATCCTGAAACGGGATGAAAACAACAATTAAGATGGACTGTATTACCACAGGGGTTTACAGAATCACCCAATTTATTTGGACAAACTTTAGGAAAAATTTTACAAGATTTCCTTTTACCTAAGGAAGTAAAATTATTGCAATATGTGGTTGATTTATTAATCGCAGGAAAAAGTGAAGAGGGGACCCGAGAAGCCACCATTAAACTTTTTAGGAGAAAAAGGATTAAAGGTATCCCAGTCAAAGTTACAATTTGTAGAACAGGAGGTAAAACACTTAGGACATTGGCTGAGTAGAGGAAAGAAAAAGTTGGATCTTGATAGAGTATCTGGGATCCTATCCTTAAGACCCCCACAAACCAAAAAGGAAATTCGGCGAGTCCTGGGATTATTGGGGTATTGTAGACCATGGCTTGAAAGTTAACTAATAACAAACTTAAATGGTCTGCAGAAGATGATAAAAAATTTGAAGAAATAAAAAGGATATTAATACAAGCACCAGTATTAAGTCCCCCAGATCTGGAAAAACCTTTTTATCTCTTTGTGACTACATCAAACCAAACTGCATATGGGGTCCTCACTCAAGACTGGGCAGGAATCAGAAAACCTGTGGGGTACTGTTCTAAGTTACTTGACCCAGTGAATAGAAGATGGCCTGCTTGTTTACAAGCCTTGGTTGTTACAGCATTATTAACAGAGGAAGGCAGGAAGATTACTTTTAATGCTCCTTTAAAGGTATACACCCCACATAATGTTAGAAATGTTTTACAACAAAAAGCGGGAAAATGGTTAATGGGTAGCCAGATCCTAAAATACGAAGCAATCCAGCACAATTTTTGTTTGGAGAACCATCAGAGGAATTACAACATAACTGCTTAGAAGTAATTGAGACCCAGACTAAGGTGAGACCAGACTTAAGGGACATTGAGTTGGAAAGAGGAGAAATACTTTTTATAGATGGCTGCCCCTGAGTAGTAGAAGGAAAAAGAAGATCAGGATATGCAATAGTTAATAAGAACTTAAAGCTTGAGAAATCAGGACCCCAAAGCCCCTCATGGTCAGCTGAGGCTTGTGAGTTATATGCCTCATACAGGGCCCTGGAGTTATTAAATGGAAAAAGTGGGACTATGTTTACAGATTCTAAATATGCATATGGAGTGGTCCACACTTTTGGAAAGATTTGACCACGCACCATCAACAGCAACAACTCCGCTGCTCCTGGCCAAGCAATAGGAATTAGGAGCTCTCAAGAATAATATGAAAGGGATCTGCAGAGGGGAAATCTGTGCAAAGGAATCAAAATTAACAGACTTTTGGGAAAGGGGATGTAAGGGCATTAAGAGACCCACTTTTTAAAAGCCTACAAATTTATTCTAAAATTGATCCGAATACAGTGGCTGGGACTGCACTTCTTAGGACACAATTTGTAGCTAAATCATGGGGAGATATAAAAAGGAAATTAGACAAAAAATGAGGATTGACAGGAAAGAGGATTAGAGGAGTTACTTAGAGAAGCCCAGAGAGCCTATGTTAGGAGAGACGAAGCCATCTGGAGAGAAAAAGAGAAAAGTTGTATGTCAGTAGTAGGAGCAAAAGGAGAGTCTTTTAAAGTACAGCAGTGCTCTTGATCCCCTCCCCCTACCACACAGGGAGGGGGGGAGAGAGAGGAAAAGAGAGAGAGTTGGCTGGATTGAAAACTAGACTACACAGCTTGAATTGAACACTAGTGATAGGGGGAGGATGTGTGCAATTCTGTGCAGATGTGTTCAGGTGTGAGCGGAGCACTCTCACCTCCCCCCCTGGCAGCTCCCACAGTGCTCCCCTGGGCTGGAGCGGTCCCGAGGGGCCCAGGAGCTGCTGCTGGAGAGGAGCAGGGGGGTGATGAGGGTCAGGAGGGCTGGAGCCTGGGGGTCGGCAGTGGTGGATGGATGGGGTCCTCCCTGGACACCGGCCATGGATAGAAAAGAAGACGACACAGGAAGGAAGTTGTCTTCTGTCATCTCTGTCCTTCCCCTGAGCTCACACAGCTCTCTGGAATGGAAGATCTCTGGCCAGTTTTGCTGTCTGTCTCACTCAGCCTCCTCCGGGGGGGTCAGAGATCTCCCTGTAGCGTCTGAGCCGGCAGAGTGAAGGTGCGACCTTGAAGCCCCAGCAGTTAGAGAAACATTCCAGTGTCTTATCAGCTCTAGCTAGGACACTGTTGCTAGTTAAAAGAAAGAAATTAAACTTGAGCATTCAGAGTCAAGGGGACAAACTTCAGATTAAATTAAAGACTTTTGGAAAAAGGGAACTTTAAAACCATGTATGTTACCTCATAATAGCTGTAAATCAGTGAACAATCACGAAGTTCCCTGTGGTAGCAAATCCTTATATTTTACTGAGTCACGTATCCCCCAAATAGATTTAAAGGATCTTTTTTGGGCCTGTCCTTTGGATGAGGGATCCAGAGATTATTTTGCTTTTGAGTGGGAGGATCCCAAAACGGGACTAAAACAGCAAATAAAATGGACTATATTATGACAGGGGTTTACAGAATCACCCAATTTATTTGGATAAACTTTAGAAAAAAATTTACAAGATTTCCTATTACCCAAGGAGGTAAAATTATTGCAATATGTGGACGATTTATTAATAGCAGAAGAAACTGAAAAGGGGACCCAAAAAGCCACTATTAAATTGTTAATTTTTTTTTAGGAAAAAAACCTGGGAACAGTTGCTGAATATTCCTGAGGCAGGTAGTAACTTATTGGGCAGGGACATGATTATACAATTGGGCTTGCAAATCAGAACACACTCAGAATGTATAGTTATTTCTATGAATGCATTAACAGAACAAGATGAGGCTGGAATAGATCCCATGGTGTGCGGTCTTAGGAGAGATCGGGCAGAACCCCCTTGCTTTCACCGCAGTGGGAGGCTGGTGTGGCTGGATTCTGCCTTCGCTCTCCTGGGACAACCTGCACGGCAGCTGCACACTTTGTTGTCTGGCAGGACCTGAGAAAAGGTTTAAAAATTATCCCAATTGGTGAAATTAAGACACAAACGAGGTCAGATGTCACCTGCACAGCAAAATTTTATTAGAGTAACAACCACCCTCAACCCAAAGTCCCCAAAAGTCCAAACAGTCTTTTCTGTGCTACCACTCTCCTTGGGTCAATGATGTCTCCTTTGGCTGTAACAGTCCAACTCCAACCGGTGTTTTCTGTCCACAGTGATAGCAGAAAGGAACTGTAAAACTATCAATTATAACAACAATCAACATTAACAATTAACAATTTCTTAACCTCTAACATTAACAATTAACAATACAAAGCTGGAAGATCCCAGGCCAGGACCGGCGGCTGTGGCTGGGAAGAGTTAGAAGGAATAGATTCAGTATTTTCAGGAGATGAAGATGACCGTGTACAGAAACGACTACATACTCCACACAAATGATTACAAGACGAGAGCAAATACAAAACAAAACTACCAAAAATGATAATAAGAACAGTAAGCATGATGAGGTAGGCATGTACGGCACCTTCCAGGATTACAGTTTGTTTTTCCATAAACCCCCGGACACTGTTTTGCAAGGCCTTCATGTTATCTCAGAGAATCTCGAAGCTGCTCATGGCTGGTCCTTTGTGTCCGGGTCTGGTGTCCTGGGGTGCGATGGGTGCGATGTGCAGAGGTGCAGCGCGCTGGCCTGGCCCGAGCTGGTCTGTCTGTGCCTGCGCTGGTCCGGCCACGCAGAAGGATAAAGGATGTCCACGCCCTCGTCCCATCAAGGCGCCTGTGCAGCTCAGTTGTTTGTTTGTTTTTTGCTTTGTAGATAGTTATAGTTTTTAAGCTAACTGTGCAAAAGCAAACTATAAAACACATGATAGGGAATATGTAAAATAGCATTTGCTCATAGAATCCTTACCATTGATGGTTTTGGTTGGTAAACTGCACGAATGTGTTTAACACCTTCTGGGGATAAAGTGGTTACAAACTGTGTCTTGGCTACTACATATTGGATAAGTTGGATAGAACATGGAGTCTACCCATTGTTCTGCTAAGAATCAGAACTGCTCCTCACAAAGCCATAGGGGTGTCACCTCATGAAATGCTGTTTGGACTGCCATATTTAGGCAAAGGTGATGGACTTCTGAAAAAGGATGGACCCACGTGCCGCGAGTAAAAGGTCTTCTATGAACTTTTCGGATGAAGAGGAATATGGAGAACTGTTCCCACGACAAACTGAAGTGAGATCAAATTTATACTCCTGGTTCACCATACGGTCAGACGAAACACTAAGTAAAGTTCAATGTATTTCTTGGAGAGATCGAGCCTTACCTCCTCAGACAAGAGGGGCAGGACTTTATAGGACTGTACCATCATCTGTAACCTATGCTTTAGCTTGTGATTTAGAAAAGGACAATATTGCGATCCTCCAATACCAACTCACATTCCATGTATTAAACACCCAAAATTGAACCATTTAGGATGGGTTATGTGTAAATGTCAGATATGTCACTAATATTGGTAATGTATTTCACATAAAAGAAGGCCCTGTTCTGAGAATACCAGAGAATTGAAAAGTATTTGAACGAAATTGGAATATGACTCTAAATTATTGTAGGCAAAAATTTGGAGGACAACTAGTTTAAATTAAGGGCAAAACCAACATACAAATTGGAAGGAGCTAACCCGAAAACCCTGTGAGTGTTCAGAAAAAGCCACCCCTTAAGACAAAAGACAAACAAGAGGGCAAGACCGGGTAGGGAACCGGTGGTGCGGCTTAAAAGGTCTGCCAAGGGCTGCAACCCCTTCGGGCTGTGACCGCCGACCACTATGGCCCTTACCAGACCTCTGCTAGTCCTGTTTGGGGTGAGTTCTTTAGCCCTAACTACAGCAACCAACTGCACTCAATGTGTAGTTACTACTAAAGGGGGACGGGTAAGCTCTCAAACTTTGGTGTATCATACTATCTATGACTGTAAAGGTCAAAAATTAGGACACTGTATTCATAACGAGACCCAGTATGCTTTATGCAAAGAAGGAAACAGGACTATATGCTATGATCCAAAAGAGCTCCCCTATCAATAATGGGTGGAGGTTAGAACAAATGACCAGAATAGGAGATTGACAGGATCAAGTAAGGTGATTGTGAATCTGACTACACCTGTCTGGGTGTCTTTTGATGCATGTGACACTATTGATGATGACCCATACACTAACTGCGGGAACATGGGTTGGAGGAAATATTATAGTCAGAGTGAAAAATATGTATGTGTTAAACCTAAGTCGTCACTACCCACCAACTGCTATCACAGTGAGGTGGAAGAGACTGCCAGGAGCTATTACTATTGTGCTGCCGGGTGGAGTTGTGCCTGTTGGAGTACAGCTCCTAGCTGGAGATGGCCTCGACAAGGTAAAGGTACCGGATTAGAGGCAGAAATAGCAAAAGGAATAATCCACTCCAATTGTACAGCTCATTCTTGTAACCCTGTTAATCTAACTATTTGGAATCCAGAAAAATGGAAACAACAAGAGGTGAAAACTGGAATACTGATTTATGGACCTGGAGAAGGTCCAGGTGCTGTTTTACAGATAACAATTAAAGAAAAATCTAGAGAGTCAATACAACACCGGTTATTGTTTCACTCCTTTTATCATGAACTAGAAACAGGAGTAAAATATGAAATTCCCACCGTAGCCAAAAATTTATTTGTAAATCTTGCTGAAAACATTGCTACATCATTAAATGTAACCAATTGCTATGTTTGTGGTGCAACAAATCAAGGAGAACGATGGCCATGGGAGGCTATGGAAAGCAATATAAGTGATCCAAACAGATGGAGAACAGTAGAAAAGGGAAACAGGAAAAAACAATGGGTACTTCAAACAAGTATAATTGGAAGAAGTTGTTGGCAAAATTTCAGGAATGATGGAAAACAAGGAGGTGACCTGGAATGTGAAGGAGGTTACTTGTGGAATGAAACTCGAAAGGATTGGGACCAGTGGGGAAGCCCACTAGAGATGAATGGTCAATCTAAGAATTGGACCAATGGAACGAATATACCAAACGGTTGGTCAACTCCTGAAGGACATTATTGGATTTGTGGCAAATTAGCTTATGCATTTTTGCCAAGAAACTGGACAGGATCCTGTGTGTTAGGAACTATAAGACCCAGTTTTTTCCTGTTACCCATAAATCGGGGTGAACGGCTGGGAGTCCAAGTATGTGCAGAAGCCGATGAGTTAAGAAAAAACCGCTATGGGCGAAATTTACAAATTGGGAACTGGAAAGATAATGAATGGCCACCTGAGAGAATCATGGCCTATTATGATCCAGCCACATGGGCCGAGGACGGGTCATGGGGTTACAGGGCCCCAATATACATGCTTAATCGGATAATAAGGTTACAAGCTGTAGTAGAAATAGTTGTAAACAAAACTGGGGAGGCACTAGGATTAATCGCCAAGCAAAATACTAAAATGAGAACTGCGTTGTATCAGAACCGTTTAGCTTTGGATTACTTGTTAGCACAGGAGGGGGGAGTTTGTGGAAAATTCAATCTTAGTAATTGTTGCTTAGAAACTGATGATGAAAGAAAGGCTGGAAACGAACTTGTAAAAGAAATGAAAAAGATTGCACACGTTCCAGTTCAAACTTGGAACGGAATTAACTTAGGAGGATTTTCTTGGGAAAAATTCATGGGAGAAAACTGTTTTTCCAAAATTGGAATAATTATACTCTGATTATGTGTTAATATTTCAATGTTTGATACCTTGTTTCATCGGGCTCATACATTCAATCATTCAAGGGATGCAAATATCTGTACTACCCATCGACTTGGAACCAGGAAAAGAGGAGACACATCTCTAATGATATTGAATACAAAGGGATATTGGGAACTGATGCCAATTCAGCAGACATTAGCACGACTGGAAACAAAACCACGATTCAATACCATGAAAGGAGAAAATGGGGGATTGTGAGATGTGTTTACCTGATTCGTGTTAAAATGGAAAATGTATTCACCTGATTCATGGAAAACCACAGGGTGAAGAATAATCCTTTATAGAACAATGTTAGAGTCACAGAATGAAGAATGGTCCTTTGTATATAGTATCTTTGCTTGTGCTGTTTTTGTATAATGTAACAAAATTTGTATCTTCTGCTTGGACTACTGCTCTTGTATTGTGCACCTTCTGCTTGCATTGCATGGGATCTTTGTATTATGTAGCAAACAACTTAATGTTATTTTTTAGCATAGACCGGCTTTCTTGTAAAACAATGAGAATAGTATAAAACAGATTCTTGTAAATCATTAACATAAGCCGACCCTTTTCTCGAAATAGTAATGCATATGTATTAGTCAAAAAGGATAAAAAGTGGGAGATGAAACTGTTTGGGGCACGTCTTGGTGGAGCAGAGACTCCCGGTGCGCCCAGAGCTGTTTGCTGCTTCCGTTCGCTTAATAAATTACTGATTTGGATAAAGATCCCACTTGGGAACAAGTTATTTATCACAGGAGGAGCACTCTGTGAGAGCCTCTTTAGCATGGGCTGACTGCATGGCAGCTCCTCAGGGCTTTCTGGTGTGTCCCTATTACCATAGATCTGGTGAGAGGCCAGTGCTGGGGAGGGTGGTTGTTCTGGCTGCTGAGTGACAATGGCCCTGGGGCAGCTTTCCTGGGCTGCCCAGTGAAGACAGAGCAGAGCCTGCCCTGCTGGTTGCTCCTGCCTGTCCCAGGAGCCTGGCTGGGCCAGGAACACGCCGCTGTGCCCCCACCCTGCACACTCACACACTGGAGCTGTTCCCTGCTGCTTTCCTCTCGGGGACTCTGCCCAGCCCAGCTCTTCCCCAGCTCTCCCAGCTCCACCTCTCCCTGCAGCCCAGTCTGGGCAGGCCCTGCAGAATGAAAGGAGGAAATGGAGCTCAGGGGCAGGGACTCTCCATCTGGCAGGCTCAGCAGATCAGCAGCTCAGGAAGCTGACAGCCCCAGGGCCAGCCCTGCTCCCTCCCTCCAACCTCCCATCTCTCTCCTCCAGGCTCCTCCTGGCCTCCCCAGAGCTCAGAGTGAGTCCAGAGGAGGCCACAGAGATGATCCGAGGGCTGGAGCAGCTCTGCTCTGGAGACAGTCTGAGAGAGCTGAGGTTGATCAACCTGGAGAAGAGAAGGCTCCAGAGAGACCTTAGAGCACCTGCCAGGGGGCTCCAGGAAGGCTGGAGAGGGACTTTATTTCAGGGCCATGCAGTGACTGAAGTAGAAGGGAAGAGTTTCTAACTGAAAAGAAAGATTGAGATTACACTTGAGGAAGAAATTCTTTCCTGTGGGAGTGGTGAGACACTGGTGCAGGTTTCCCAGAGAAGCTGCTGCTGCCCCAACCCTGGAAGTGTTCCAGGGCAAGTGGGATGGATCTTGGAGAAACCTGATCTAGTGGGAGGTGTTGCTGTCCATGCAGGACAATAGAACTAGATGACCTTCAAGGTCCCTTCCACCCCAGCCCACTCTATGACTCTGTGCAATGCAGGTCAGTGGCAGTGTCTCTCTGGCTGGCATGCTCAGGAGATCCTGGTGCCAGGCAGCCTGCAACCCTGGGAAAGTGGGAAGGGAACAGCTTGGATATGCCCAAGTGCTGGTGCTCCCTGGCAGTGCTGGAAGGTCTGGATTCTGTTTAAACACACAGAGAGCACGGCTCCTAATTTACACAGTCTCTGGGTCAGACACAAGCTGGGCAGACACAGATTTGGAAAGGGCACAAGTACTGATATTCCCTTCTGGACAACATTAGAAAAAGAAGAACAGAGCAAATAAAACCCCATAAATTTGATAAGCTAACCCCAGAAAAATGAGAAAAGATGGGCAGGACATACAATGAGATACATCAGCAGTGATTTGCACAAGAAGACAACCAGGTGAGCACTTCTGAAAATCCTCCAGGCACCAGTTTCTGCACAGCATCCTGGAGCTCCTGGTTCCTCATGCTGTAGATGAGGGGGTTCACTGCTGGAGGCACCACTGAGTACAGAACTGCCATCATCAGGTCCAGGGATGGGGAGGAGATGGAGGGGGGCTTCAGGTAGGCAAACATGGCAGTGCTGGTGACCAGGGAGACCACAGCCAGGTGAGGGAGGCAGGTGGAAAAGGCTTTGTGCCTTCCCTGCTGAGAGGGGATCCTCAGCACGGCCCTGAAGATCTGCACATAGGACACCACCATGAAGACAAAACAGCCAAATGCTAAGGAGACACTAAATGCGAGAAGCCCAAGTTCCCTGAGGTAGGAGTGTGAGCAGGAGAGCTTGAGGATCTGGGGGATTTCACAGAAGAACTGTCCCAGGGCATTGCCCTGGCAGAGGGGCAGTGAAAATGTACTGGCTGTGTGCAGCAGAGCATTGAGAAACCCAGAGGCCCAGGCAGCTGCTGCCATGTGGACACAAGCTCTGCTGCCCAGGAGGGTCCCGTAGTGCAGGGGTCTGCAGATGGCCATGTAGCGGTCATAGCACATGATGGTGAGAAGGGACCACTCTGCTCCAAGGAAGAAGGCAAAGAACAAGAGCTGTGCAGCACATGCAGAGTAGGAGATGGCCGTGGTGTCCCAGAGGGAATTGGCCATGGCTTTGGGGAGGGTGGTGGAGATGCAGCCCAGGTCGAGGAGGGAGAGGTTGAGCAGGAAGAAGTACATGGGGGTGTGGAGGTGGTGGTCCCAGGCGATGGTGGTGATGATGAGGCCGTTGCCCAGGAGGGCAGCCAGGTAGATGCCCAGGAAGAGCCAGAAGTGCAGGAGCTGCAGCTCCCGCCTGTCTGCGAATGCCAGGAGGAGGAACTGGCTGATGGAGCTGCTGTTGCACATCTGCTGCCTCTGGGTGTGGAGACCTGTCCATCAAAAACAATTAACAGAATTTCAAGCAAAAAAATCTAGTAGTTACTCTTAAAAGACCACAAGCTGCCTCTTGCCTTTCCTGAAGACATTGGGCAGGTCCTTTTTGTACCATCTAGTTGGTTCTGGATGATGGTTCACCAGGGAGCTGTGAGCCCTGGAGGACTGAGCCCTGCCCTGCAGCCACACGTAAAACAGCAAGAAGGGGCGACCACAGGTTGGCTCCACTTGTGGGATCTAAGAGTTTTTCATCCTTCTCACTCCTAACTCACACAAGTGCAGAGCAGAGCTGAGGGGATTTTGCTTTGTTTCTTCTGCTCCAGTTTCCCCACCACACCTGAGGAAAGTTTTTAAGGCAGAAGCCTTGGCCTTTCCACTGCTCTCCAAGTGAAACCTTGAAGGTGCTGAGAAGCAGAGGGACTGTGCCTTAGTGCAGAGTGAGGACAGCTGCTCTGTCCATCAGTCCTGCTCTCAGCTGCCCTGAGCTGGCACCTCTTTCAGCTGCAGGACCATCACACACAGATGTTCTCCTGAGGAGAAACTGAACATGGCTGAGAGCAGAGCAGTCAGATTGTGCAGTGCAGCTCTCCCAGCCCCTCAGCCCATCTCATTCTCCCTGAGCAGGATCTCAGCTCTGCCCTCCCAGCCAGGGACACACAGGGCTCACTGCAGCTGCCCACAGACAGACCAGGAGCAGCATTTCCATGGCCTTGGCATGGACATGTCTTCTCCATGGGGCTCCCAGAAAACACAGAGGTGCCACAGGAGAGCTGTGCCCTTCTGGAGGGCAGCGTGCCACTCAGCAGGACCCTGCAGGGGAAGAGCCCAGTATCCCAAGGATGGGGTATCCTGACAGGAGGGTCAGCTCAGCCCCAGCCCCACACCCTGCAGTCCTCACAGCCCCAGATATCAGGCCATTGGGTTGCTTTTCCTCCATGGACACAATGACAGGACAGGACACCCAGCATCAGTGTCTGAGCTGCACCCAAATCATCACCCCCCACCCCAAGGAGAAGAAGGAGAAGAACAAGGGCAGCAGGGGCAGGAGGGGAACATGCCAAAGTGCTGCTGCTGAGAGAGTTGGGACAGGGACACAAGGTCAGAGACTCGAGCATTTCTGCTCTGTGGTGCTGGGGTGTCTGGGAAGGGAACTCAGGACTAAGTCCCCGTGATATGAAGGGCTGGGAGTTGTACAGAGGGGGAGAGGAGAGCAGGGAGCTGCTCTTGGGAAGGCATCAGCCCTGCAGGGATGGCAGGAAGGTGTCCAGATCCCCCTTCCCATGACTTGCAGGCAGCAGCTCCCTCTCCCTCCCTGCCCATGTCTCTGCTGCCTGGAGCTGTCTCTGCTGGGAGCTGCTTCTCTGTCTCCATGTGCCCTCCTTAGCAGGGCTCCCAGAGCCCATCCCACCCGCCGGGTGCTCAGCTCTGCCTGGAAGACACCCCTTGTAGCAGGGACCTGCCAGGGGCAGCTCTGGCTGTGCAGGGGCTCAGCAGCAGCTCAGACAAGTCCCCACTAGCTCGGGGGTCTCAGTGCCTTCTCCAGAGAGGAAAGCTCAGATCTCATCTCCCACTGCCCACCCAGCTCACCAAGAGTACAGAACTCAAAGCACAGACTCCTTTTCTCCCAGATAAATGCTGCCTCTCTGTGCTGCTTCAGAAGGACCCTCTGCAAATGCCCTGGGGCTGATCTGGAGCTGTGAGCAGTCCTGACCCACACAGCACCCTCTCAGAAGCAGAAGGACCCGTCCTTGCCCTGCCAGGGACGACTCATTCCGCACAGAGCTTCTCCCCACAGTCCTTGAGGAGCTCCCCGGGCAGGCTGAGAGCTGCCCCTGGCAGGCAGCACAGCCCCTGCCCCAGCACACAGCCCCTCAGCTGCAGGACCCTGCTCTGACAACAGCCCTGGGCACCCCTGCCTGCACCCCTGCCTGCACCAAGATCCAAAATGGCACAACCAGAGCCACCCACACCAAAGCCCTGACACACCTCACACACCCCATAAGCTGTGGCTGTGCCAGCTGCAGGAGATGCCTCCAGGAACTGCACCCACCTTGCCCTGCACCCACAGACTCACCGTGCCAAGGGCTGCACAGATGTCTCCTCCACTCAGCTCTCACTCCTCCCCAGTCCTGAGCACCTTTAAGCTCTCTCTGCCTTGCCCATCTCCCTCAGACCCCCTGGCAGTGTCCTTCTCCCTGCTGGGCCAAGCAGAGGAGCTGCTCCTGGGCAGAGCTGTCTCTCTGCAGCACTGCCCACTTGCCAGCAGCTCCCTCCATCCCAGGAGCCCAGCTCAGAACCTTAATGAGCCCTCTGGTGGCTTTGCTGCTGAGCCCATGAAGCTGAGACAGGGAGAGGAAGCTGATGAAACCTCTGCAGAAGTCAGAGCCCAACTGCAAAGTTTCTGTCGGTGCTGATGGGTCCCAGTGAGGGACACGAGTGAGGAAGCGTCCCCAGGGTGTGGGTAGAGCAGGAAAGAGGAGGCAGGGATGGCAGGTGGGGAAGAGGAAGGTGAAGGTGGCTCTGGGGCTGAGTGACCCTGGGTGTGTTTTATGACTGCAGAGGACCAAGCCCTGTCCCCCTTCACCCAAGGTTCCAGCCCTGACCCCCAGCCCCTGGGAAGGGAGATCCTGTCCCTCACTCACCCCTCAGAGCTCTCCCTGGGGCACTGGGATGTGGAGCTGTGCAATGCCCAGGGCAGGACCAGGGCACGACACTTCTGCCTGCTCCCTCAGCCCCCTTGGGTGGGTCCATCTGGCCCCAGAGCCTTGTGTGTGTCCAAGTGGTGCAGCAGGTCACTGACCATCTCCTCTGGGATGATGGGGGCTCCATTCTGCTCCCCATCCCTGCCTCCAGCTCAGGGGGCTGCGTACCCAGTGAGCAACTGGTCCTGCTGCTAAAGGCTGAGGCAAAGAAGGCATGAAGAACCTCAGCCTTGTCCTCCTCCCTGGTCACTGATCCCCTCACATCTAGTAAAGGACAGACTCTCCTTTTTGCCCTGAATTGACACCAGGTCTCTCCACTCAGTCAGGCCGGGCTGCTTCCCACTGCCTTGACTTTCTGCTCAGGGGCCCTGCCTGCTCCTCTGCATTTCAGACTTCCTTCTTGCAGCCTTTTTAAAGAAGGGTAGAGAGAAGGACCCTGGGAACTAGTGACCTCTCAGCATCCCCTCTGTGCCTGGGAAGAGCATGGAACAGATCCTCCTAGAAGCTGTGCCAAGGCCCATGGAGGACAGGGAGCTGACTGGAGACAGCCAGCCTGGCTTCAGCAAGTCCTGCCTGGCCAACCTGGGGGCTTTCTGGGGTAGAGTGACTTCATCAGTGGACAAGGGAAGAGCTACAGGTGTTACCTTCTGGGCTCGTGTCAGGCCTTGGACACAATCCCCCAGAACATCCCTCTCTCTAAATTGGAGAGAGATGGATTGGATGTGTGGAGAGTGCACGGGATGAGGAACTGGTTGGATGGTCAGATCCAGAGGGTAGTGGGCAATGGCTCAGTGTGGTCCATACACCAGAGGGATGGGATGCCATCCAGCTGGACCCGGACAAGCTCCAGAAGTGGGCTCATTTTAACATCACAGTGTTCAAGATGGCCAAGTGCACCTGGGTCTGTTCAGCCACTGGTATCAATAGAGGCTGGGGATGAAGGGTCTGAGAGCACCCACAAGATGAAAAGTCTGGGGGTACTTCCTGGTGGCTGAAAAGCTGGAGATGAGCAGGCAATGCGTGCTGGCAGCCCAGAAAGCCAACTGTGTCCTGGGCTGCATCACCAGCAGCATGTCCAGCTGGTCAAGGGAGGGGATTGTCCTCCCCAGCTCTTCTCTGGTGAAACCCCTCCAGCAATGCTGGGTCCAGCTCTGCAGCCCTCAGCACAGGAAGGACCTGGAGCTGTTGAAGGGAGTCCAGAGGAGGCCACAACAATCTTCAGAGCACCTCTGCTCTGCACACAGGCTGAGACAGTTGTTCAGGGTGTTCAGGGTGTTCAGCTTGGAGAAAGCTCCAGGGTTACCCTTGCTGGCCCATCTACCAGCTGTGCTCAGAAATTCTCTCAAGACACTCCAGAATCCACCTGGACAGTTTGCAAGACCAGGAAGAGAGTGATGGAGGAGATTATTCTCCAGCAGATGGAGGAGCAGGCCCTTCTCAAGCAGATGACAGTGATGACCATGCCCATCTTTTCCTCTAAAGCAACTGCACCTTGTGAGAAAGGACTTGACCCTCCATGAAGATGAGCCACTTAGTTGTTCAGATCTCAGTACTTCATATGGCCTCGTATGGGATGTATGGCCATGACATCTCAATGGCCATCACATCTGCTTCAGCACCATTCGGTGTCACCCTTGTGGGGGTCTCTCTCTCTCACAGCTGAAAGGAGTCGGTCCCACAGGGTGGTAATTCCCACCTTATTACTAAGTGCTCTGTCTATACCAGCATCTCTGGCCAGGGATCCCAGCTGCTTGGCTTCTCTCTCATCCACATTGCAGGTTTCAGCCCCACTATCAAAGCATCCGAGCAGCCAAGGAAGAATTCCCTCACCATCAGTGCGGGTGAAGTCCTGTCTCGCGAGGTGCAGTTCTTTCATAGAGAAAGGCTGGACAAGGTCATCGTCGTCATCTGATTGAGGAGGGCCTGCTGTTCTATCTGCTTGAGAGTGGTCTGATTTGTTATCTGTTTGAGAGGTACCTGCTCCATCAACTGAGTTAGAATCCTCTGCCTCCTCAGTTTCAGTCTCTTTTGTTGCTTGAAGGAACTCTGCTTGTCTCAGGGAGGAGCGTTTTGCCTTTGCCTTGCTCCTGGTCACAGGGTGAACCAGCCTGATTCAAAAGGGAGTGGACTTTATCTTTGTAGAAGCAGTTGTTTTTGTAGCAGCACTTGTAGAGGCAGCTGTTTTTGTAGCAGTACGAGGGGTGGTATCAGGAGCAGTGGAGTTGGCAGCAGCAGTGGCAGCAGCATTGCCTGTGGGGGAGTGGCAGTGAGTAGAACAGCATCTGGCCCTACGCATCCACAATACATTATAAACATTCAGCAGAACCATCCCCACTGCAACAATGCTATTCACATCAAGAGCTGGGAGATTCAGCTCGAAAGAGAATGGAGAGGCAAAGCTGAACCAGCTCCTGCTGTTACCAACATGAACCGTTCCATTCACTTTAGGAGCCATACCACTAGGACTTGTGCTGTAACTGTACACACACAGTGCCCCCATAAAGAGCAGTATCATAACCCCTAGGATCACTAGGCCGGTAATCATATGGTTGGTTATGGCTACAGTTCTATCAATAAACCATAAAACAATCACAAGAGCAGCTCCACAGAGCAGAATGCTCTTGGCTGCACACCACATGTACCATTGCAGGTTTGGAAAAAGATCCAGTAGATTCATTGCTCAAGTGTCTGTTCAGTTTTCAATCCATCAGGAAATTCAGCAGAATTGTTACCCATTGCTATCTGAGGGATTCCTCCCATCAGAGATGGAATTTTGAACACTCCCAATTAATCAAACTGTGTAATCTGGGCTTACAATCAAGCCCCACGTTGGGCGCCAATAAAGTGTTGTCAGCATTTGACTCAGGTCCTCAACAATGCTCTCAGCCCCCTTCCCCTGCCACCCGGGTAGGGAGGGAGAGAGAGGAAAAGACAGAGACTTGGCTGCATTGAAAACTCAACTACACAGCCTTAATTCAACATCAATGATAAAAGAAAGATATACAATTACATACAAATATGTTCAGAGACTGGCAAAAGCCTCTCTCCTCCCCGCACCCCAGCAACTCCCACAGCATCTCCTGAGCTGGGAACAGTCCCATAAAATCCCAGAACTGCTGGAGAAAGCGGAGGGTGATGAGGGTCAGGAGAGCTGGAGCCTGGGGGTCCACGGGGAGGGAGGGACGGAGTCCTCCCCGGATGCCGGCCACAGGTGGAGGAGAAGGGAAGAAGAAGCAGGAAGGAAGTTGTCTTGTGTGATCTCTGTGCTTCCCCTGAGCTCACGTAGCTCTCTGGAATGGAAGATCTCTGGCCAGTTTTGCTGTCTGTCTCACTCAGCCTCCTCCGGGGGGGTCAGAGATCTCCCTGTAGCGTCTGAGCCGGCAGAGTGAAGGTGCGACCTTGAAGCCCCAGCAGGTAGAGAAACATTGCACTGTTGTCAGTGCTGGTTGGAACACTCTGCTGCTAGTTAAAAGAACGCTTCCTGAAGGGGAAATCAAATGAAAACTCAATAAAAGGAAAATTGGCTTCATCCTGGCTCAAACCAGGACATATGTATATTTTGATGACAAACTCTACATATCTGGTGCAACACCTACTGTGTAGCTGTAACCAGCAGACAGATCTCTCTTTATTTAGAGGCACGCTGCAAGGCCGTGAAACCAGACATCTGGCCTTGGGGAGACAGATGTGGTTCAAGCCAAAATAGGGAGAGATACCACCCACCCACCCCTCTTTCTCCCAGCCAGTCACTAGACTGGTTTTGAAATGAGTCCCATTGTCTGACTCAAGTCTTCCTGGAAGGACCATCTCCTTCATTCCTTCCATTTAGCGGCCCTTGAACATGTCTCAGGAGAACAGCAGTGGGTTTATTGTCTCAGGTTCTCATGTCCTCTTTATAAGATCACACTAGAGAGACCACAGGTGGCATCCAAGTGGGTCCTGCCTCTCTTGCTGCTGTCTCCTAGCAGGACGTGTCCCCTTCATGGCTGCAGCACCAGCCTTCCCATCTGTCAGGCATCTCATTCCTTCCCTCAGTCATTTCTTCCATGACTGAGGTGTGGAAATGATGGGGATCAGAGATCATGTCTCCATAGTGTGGTGCTTTGAAAGCCACTTCACTCACAGTTGGTCTTTTGTAGTCATCAAATCATCCCCTGAAGGAGAACATCTGGGCATGTGCTGCTGGCACAGCCTGCACAGACCTCTGGAGCATTTGTGTGTGGCACAGAAGGTCACCAGGATCTGTAACCCCTTGTTATCATAGATCACCTCTGGCACCTCTGGGGGCTGTGATACACTCACTCAGTGCCCTTTGGCCCAGTCTGACTCCATCCTTGCTGGGTACCATGTCACATAGGACTTGTTTTCCAAAGGCCAGGACAGTGTGTGGGTGGTGGCAGGGGACACAGGAGATGTTTCCAGCCATCCGGTGGTTCCTTCCACCTTGGTGAGCACATGGCACTTGCCTTGGTGGTTGGTGGCAGTGTGATATGATCCATGTGCCAGACCTCCCCAGAGTTCTCTTTCAGCCATTGTCCTCCAAAGCAGGGAGGCTGGAACTGCTGGGCTTGTTTGATTGCAGCAGGTGTTTCAGGGCCCCTGAATGCCAGAGATGTCTGTTCCATCCATGGGTTCAGCGGGGAGAAATGGTGAGGACTGTCATTGTTAACAGTCTCCAGGAGGTTGCAGCTGAAGGACAGAGGTGACAGCAGTGCTGACTCTGGATCCCGGGTCAGTCTCACCATCAGGGTCACACAGCCCAGCCCAGTGATGCCCTTGAGCCAGGCTCCAGAGGTGACCACCAGCACCTCCAGAAGCATGGAAGGTGTGACATCCCACAGCTCTCATAACAGCTCAGAGAGCAAAGCAACCAACACGGTGCCCAGTGACTGTGAAACCAATACAATGAACAATTATAACTGCTTCATTTTACCATGCTCTGCTCAGAGCTGTCCTTATCTGAACCCTTCCAGCCCCACGTTGGCACCACAAATCAAAAGGACTGTTCAGGTTTAACCCCAGCCAGCAACTCAGCAAGACACAGCCCCTCGCTCACGTGGCCTCCTCCCAGTGGGACAGGAAGGAGAACTGGGGGAAAAAGAAAAGATCTTCTGTGGGTTGAGTTGAGAATTTCCTAATGATTCAAACAAAATATAATCCTAATGCTAATATTAAAAATGAAATACATTTGTATGACCAAAAAGAATAAAAAATCCAAAACCAAACCATCAAAGAAAAGAGATTAGAAACAAAACAGGAGGGAAGCAAATTGTGATGCAACCTCTCCCACCCACAGACTGATGCTCAATTAGTTCCTGAGCAGCCATCACACTCCCCTGGATAACTCCCCCCAGCTTCAGTACTAACAGGACATCACATGGAACATCCCAGTGGCCACTCTGGGTCAGCTGTCCTGGCTCTGCCTCCTCCAGCTCCTTGCAGAGCAGCAGCTGGCAGGACAGGGGCAGTGTGAGAAGGTGGGCAAGTCCTTGGCTTCATGTCAGCACGGCTTGGCAGCAACTCAGACATCCCTGTGTTACCAACATTGGTCTCAGCACAAACCCAAACAGGCTGAGGGACCTGGGCTTCTTAGAGAGGAGAAGTGGAGGCTCATGGCACTACAGCAGTAGCCTGGAACTGCTTGAATGGAGGTTCCAGAGATGCTGCAGCTTTTCTTGGTAGGGGGAAGAGAAGAAAAGCTGCACTAAGTGCAGCTTGGAAGGTTCAGAGTGGAGGTGAAGAAGAAGAGGTATCACTTGAAGTGTAGCCTTGTGGTGCAACAGGTCAACTGGAGAAGGTTCTGGATCAGCCCCTGGCTCTGTTTAAGTGAACAAGCAGGGAGAGCAGAAAGACATCAGTGAAGGTGCAGAAATGCCAGGGTGAGGTCTAGAGGAGAAAATCAGATCGATGTCTCCAGGCTGCTGCAGGCACAGACACTGAAAGACAGTCTGCAGTAGAGATGGCCAAGGGCTCTGGCAGGGCCAAAGGGCTCAGTAGAACTGAGGGCTTTGTCCTCTTGGCCATGATAGTTGCCTTGGGCACCAAGCCCCACCAGCAGCAATTGTATTTTGAGGCTCTGGGCTCTGTTTCATCCTTGCCCCTTCCTGGGGAAGCTGGGAGGTGTCACAGAATTTCCTTTCCCTTGTCATTGCTCCCCCTCACCCCCACTGCCCCCAGGAAGAGCCCTGAGCCCTGTGAGAGGGACAGGATCTGCCTTCCCAGGGCCTGGGCTCAGGGCTTGGCCTTTCTGCTCCATCCAACAAAGCAAAGGGTTTCTCAGCAGGACAGGCACCTGCCCAGGGCCTTTGCCTCCCTGCACTCATGGCCTCCCATGATCTGCTCTAGCGAGGCCCTGGGGAGGCTTTGTCAGGCTCAGGGGGACCCCTGAGTGCTTCAGGGTCCTTCCTTTTGTTCAGGCTTCTCTCAGTATCTGAGGTTCATGTCATTAGCCCTAACGAGCTAGATCATCCTCATCCTAACAAGCAAGTATGACAAAGCACTAACAAGATTTTTTTTTGTTGTTTTACGTTTTTTTTTAATTACTTTTAGAGTGGCCTCCAATTACCTGCTGTAAGGAGTCCCTGGGGAGGCTTTGTCAGCAATAGCCCTCAGTGGGGCCAATCACTGCTTCAAGGCACTTTCAGTTTTGCTTCTGGCTTCCTGAGCACTTTGTTCAGTCTTCCCTCAGCACCTGAGGATCATGGACTCAGCACCAAACACACCCTGGGAGTCATTAAAATGCAGAGAGCCCTAACGAGCCTTTTGTCTCCCTGTCTCTTCAGGTCTTCAAGACCCTTACAGCTCCTTGGGAGCATTTTCATCATGTAGTTCAGGAGGAGGATTTCAGACAGTACCTCAAAAATGGGGGTTATTTCAAAAGGTATTTTGGTTGATTTTCAGTTGATTGAAGAGGTGATAGAAGCATTCTCCAAGTGATACTGGTCTAGGGTGTCTTTTTTAACACTTTATTATTTTTTTAAATACTGTTTTAAGACATTTAATAACAAAAGAGTTTTAAAATGTATGCTCAGCAAATGCAATTATACAACATCTAAGATAAAAATACAAGATCATGAAACACAGCATAATGAAGTATAACATCACTGTTATAGATTGTGGCCCAATAATTGACAGGAACCAGCCCAATTAATCACATTAGTTTATTAAGCAAGCGGCAGCAAGCAAAGCAGCGCTGGGCGGCCGGGGAGTCTTTGCTCCGCCAGCGGCGCGCACCCGCTTCCCGGGAGTAGCTGATTATATGCTCTTCTGGTTCCCCTGTATGTGTCATTCCTGGTATATTCTGTGTCCGAGCGACGTGTTGCTGGGGGGTCGGTCTTATCCCGCCTCCTGGTGGTCGTGAGGCTGAAGGCTCCTCATCTTCATCGGTGTCCTATGGGTGACCCTTTACAGCGTATCGCACAACTTAGCTCTTCCCTTTGCAGTGTCAAAGCACACCAGATGCCTGTGATTTAGGCATGTGAAGTGTCAAAGCACACCAGATGCCTGTGATTTAGGTATGTGAAGTGTCAAAACATTATAATTTTTCACCAGCCTTTAAGAAAGCCTGATTTGATTAACAAGCAGGATTTTATTCATTACAATCCCTCCTTTTTTTTTACCATTTTGTTCATCAGATCTTTGGAGTTCAGCGTGACTTAATGTTTCTTCCATTGCTGATTCCTTATCTAATGGCTTGGATTTAGCCCTGATAAGCATTAAATGGGCAGCTTCCAGTCTGCCCTTTACAATTTCAATTACTTTGTTCAATATACAAGGGCCAAATGTTAATCCCAAGATTAACAGTATCATGGGTCCCACGATGGTAGACAATAGCGTAGTCATCCATGGGGAATAATTGAACCAATGTCGCAAGCCGGTACCGGGGGCTCCCGGCTGTCAGGATCCTTTTGCGACTGCCCCTCCCGATGTGGAGGGGTTTGTGAATGAGCCCGAGGGTCACACGCGGCGCTGCCTCTCACGGAGGAACGGCCACCGCGGGGCCGTATTTCAGGGGGGGAGTTAGAAAGCACCCCCACCCCACCACGCTCAGAAATTGCCTCTGAAGCCAAGGTTTGCTCCACAAACTGATCGGTTTATTAAGGGTTAACACAAACCCAGGGATGATGTTTAGGGACAATGTAAGTGTGAATGGCTACCAGGGATATCAATGTGTGTGTGGTGAGAAAGTGTCCTTTAGGGAGGCAATGCAAGAGGTCCTGAGCTTTTGAGGGAGAGGGTTAAGGACCAAAGGGAGGAGGGAGGAGGGAAGGAAACCCGACGTCAGTCCTGCTGGAGAGGTTGTGCTGTGTGTGTGTGTGTTTGTGTGTGTGTGAGTGAGTGAGTGAGTGAGTGAGTGAGTGAGTGAGTGAGTGAGTGACTGAGGTGTCACCCCCAGCCTGTCCCCAGGCTCCGTTCCCAGCGGCAGGGTTGGTCGGTGGCCCCTTCTGGCCAGGCAGGACGGCAGGTCCGTGGTGTCGGAGGGGCAGCCTCTCGGCAGCGGGTGCAGCGGCCGCTGGTTTCCCCTCCAGCGGCAGCAACACGGGGAGGGGGCTCCGGCCCCGACCCCAGGGCTCGGGACCCCGGCACGCTCGGCGCTGAGGCTCAGGCTGGACCCGGGGCAGGCAGGCAGGCAGGGTCCCAGCACCAGTGTCCGCAGCAGGGGGGTGTCCCAGGCAGAAAGCGTCCGAACGGGCCTCAGGGAGGAGGGAAGGGCCCACCTGCTGCCCTCGCCCCTTTGATACCCCCTGACCCACCTGTCCAGTCAGTGTCACTGCCCAGAGCCAACGAGCGTCCATCAGCCCCACGTTAGGGCGGTGACTGCCAGGGGCACAGGGTGGCTTGTCGCCCATCCTTTCTGTCCCGGGCCACAGCTGTTGTTTTGGGTTCAGTTGTCCTTGAGAAGCAAGTCTGGTTTAGTCCCTTAGCTGGGGATAATCAGGAGAGGCCTTCGCTGGCTGAAAAGGCATTTTGTTTAGACTGATGTGGGGAAGAGAAGAACAGTTTTCCACAAACACCATCTCCCACAGCCTCTCCTCGAGAAGCTGGTGGCTCAGGGCACAGACAGCTGCACTCTCTGCTGGGTACAAACCTGGCTGGCTGGCCCAGCCAGAGAGTTGTGATGAATGGGGCTGGATCCAGCTGGCGGCCAGTCCTGTTCAGTGTCTTGATGAATGACCTAGATGAGGGGATGGAGGACTTTATAGGACTATACCATCATCTGTAACCTATGCTTTAGCTTGTGATTTAGAAAAGGACAATATTGTGATCCTCCAATACCAACTCACATTCCATGTGTTAAACACCCAAAGTTGAACCATTTAGGATGGGTTATGTGTAAATGTCAAATATGTCACCAATATTGGTCATCTATTTCATATAAACGAAGGCCCTGTTCTGAGAATACCAGAGAATTGGGAAGTATTTGAACAAAATTGGAATATGACTCTAAATTATTGTAGGCAAAAATTTGGTGGACAACTAGTTTAAATTAAGGGCAAAACCAACATACAAATTGGAAGGAGCTAACCCGAAAACCCTGCGAGTGTTCAGAAAAAGCCACCCCTTAAGATAAAAGACAGACAAGAGAGCAAGACCGGGTAGGGAACCGGTGGTGCGGCTTAAAAGGTCTGCCAAGGGCTGCAACCCCTTCGGGCTGTGACCGCCGACCACTATGGCCCTTACCAGACCTCTGCTAGTCCTGTTTGGGGTGAGTTCTTTAGCCCTAACTACAGCAACCAACTGCACTCAATGTGTAGTTACTACTAAAGGGGGACGGGTAAGCTCTCAAACTTTGGTGTATCATACTATCTATGATTGTAAAGGTCAAAAATTAAACACTGTATTCATAACGAGACCCAGTATGCTTTATGCAAAGAAGGAAACAGGACTATATGCTATGATCCAAAAGAACTCCCCTATCAATATTGCATGGAGATTAGAACAAATGACCAGAATGGGAGATTGATAGGATCAAGTAAGGTGATTGTGAATCTGACTACACCTGTCTGGGTGTCTTTTGATGCATGTGACACTATTGATGATGACCCATACACTAACTGCGGGAACATGGGTTGGAGGAAATATTATAGTCAGAGTGAAAAATATGTATGTGTTAAACCTAAGTCGTCACTACCCACCAACTGCTATCACAGTGAGGTGGAAGAGACTGCCAGGAGCTATTGCTATTGTGCTACCGGGTGGAGTTGTGCCTGTTGGAGTACAGCTCCTAGCTGGAGATGGCCTCGACAAGGTAAAGGTACCGGATTAGAAGCAGAAACAGCAAAAGGAATAATCCACTCCAATTGTACAGCTCATTCTTGTAACCCTGTTAATCTAACTATTTGGAATCCAGAAAAATGGAAACAACAAGAGGTGAAAATTGGAATACTGATTTATGGACCTGGAGAAGATCCAGGTGCTGTTTTACAGATAACAATTAAAGAAAAATCTAGAGAGTCAATACAACACCGGTTATTGTTTCACTCCTTTTATCATGAACTAGAAACAGGAGTAAAATATGAAATTCCCACCGTAGCCAAAAATTTATTTGTAAATCTTGCTGAAAACATTGCTACATCATTAAATGTAACCAATTGCTATGTTTGTGGTGGAACAAATCAAGGAGAACGATGGCCATGGGAGGCTATGGAAAGCAATATAAGTGATCCAAACAGATGGAGAACAGTAGAAAAGGGAAACAGGAAACAACAATGGGTACTTCAAACAAGTATAATTGGAAGAAGTTGATGGCAAAATTTAAGGAATGATGGAAAACAAGTAGGTGACCTGGAATGTGAAGGAGGTTACTTGTGGAATGAAACTCGAAAGGATTGGGACCAGTGGGGAAGCCCACTAGAGATGAATGGTCAATCTAAGAATTGGACCAATGGAACGAATATACCAAATGGTTGGTCAACTCCCGAAGGACATTATTGGATTTGTGGCAAATTAGCTTATGCATTTTTGCCAAGAAACTGGACAGGATCCTGTGTGTTAGGAACTATAAGACCCAGTTTTTTCCTGTTACCCATAAATCGGGGTGAACGGCTGGGAGTCCAAGTATGTGCAGAAGCCGATGAGTTAAGAAAAAAACGCTATGGGCGAAATTTACAAATTGGGAACTGGAAAGATAATGAATGGCCACCTGAGAGAATCATGGCCTATTATGATCCAGCCACATGGGCCGAGGACGGGTCATGGGGTTACAGGGCCCCAATATACATGCTTAATCGGATAATAAGGTTACAAGCTGTAGTAGAAATAGTTGTAAACAAAACTGGGGAGGCACTAGGATTAATCGCCAAGCAAAATACTAAAATGAGAACTGCGTTGTATCAGAACCGTTTAGCTTTGGATTACTTGTTAGCACAGGAGGGGGGAGTTTGTGGAAAATTCAATCTTAGTAATTGTTGCTTAGAAACTGATGATGAAAGAAAGGCTGGAAATGAACTTGTAAAAGAAATGAAAAAGATTGCACACGTTCCAGTTCAAACTTGGAACGGAATTAACTTAGGAGGATTTTCTTGGGAAAAATTCATGGGAGAAAACTGTTTTTCCAAAATTGGAATAATTATACTCTGATTATGTGTTAATATTTCAATGTTTGATACCTTGTTTCATCGGGCTCATACATTCAATCATTCAAGGGATGCAAATATCTGTACTACCCATCAACTCGGAACCAGGAAAAGAGGAGACACATTCTCTAATGATATTGAATACAAAGGGAGATTGGGAACTGATGCCAATTCAGCAGACATTAGCACGACTGGAAACAAAACCACGATTCAATACCATAAAAGGAGAAAATGGGGGATTGTGAGATGTGTTTACCTGATTCGTGTTAAAATGGAAAATGTGTTCACCTGATTCATGGAAAACCACAGGGTGAAGAATAATCCTTTATAGAACAATGTTAGAGTCATAGAATGAAGAATGATCCTTTGTATATAGTATCTTTGCTTGTGCTGTCTGTTTTTGTATAATGTAACAAAATTTGTATCTTCTGCTTGGACTACTGCTCTTGTATTGTGCACCTTCTGCTTGCATTGCATGGGATTTTTGTATTATGTAGCAAACAACTTAATGTTATTTTTTAGCATAGACCGGCTTTGTTGTAAAACAATGAGAATAGTATAAAACAGATTCTTGTAAATCATTAACATAAGCTGACCCTTTTCTTGAAATAGTAATGCATATGTATTAGTCAAAAAGGATAAAAACTGAGAGATGAAACTGTTTGGGGCACGTCTTGGTGGAGCAGAGACTCCCGGCGCGCCCAGAGCTGTTTGCTGCTTCCGTTCGCTTAATAAATTACTGATTTGGATAAAGATCCCACTTGGGAACAAGTTATTTATCACAGGAGGAGCACTCTCTGAGAGCCTCTTTAGCATGGGCTGGCTGCATGGCAGCTCCTCAGGGCTTTCTGGTGTGTCCCTATTACCATAGATCTGGTGAGAGGCCAGTGCTGGGGAGGGTGGTTGTTCTGGCTGCTGAGTGACAATGGCCCTGGGGCAGCTTTCCTGGGCTGCCCAGTGAAGACAGAGCAGAGCCTGCCCTGCTGGTTGCTCCTGCCTGTCCCAGGAGCCTGGCTGGGCCAGGAACACGCCGCTGTGCCCCCACCCTGCACACTCACACACTGGAGCTGTTCCCTGCTGCTTTCCTCTCGGGGACTCTGCCCAGCCCAGCTCTTCCCCAGCTCTCCCAGCTCCACCTCTCCCTGCAGCCCAGTCTGGGCAGGCCCTGCAGAATGAAAGGAGGAAATGGAGCTCAGGGGCAGGGACTCTCCATCTGGCAGGCTCAGCAGATCAGCAGCTCAGGAAGTGACAGCCCCAGGGCCAGCCCTGCTCCCTCCCTCCAACCTCCCATCTCTCTCCTCCAGGCTCCTCCTGGCCTCCCCAGAGCTCAGAGTGAGTCCAGAGGAGGCCACAGAGATGATCCGAGGGCTGGAGCAGCTCTGCTCTGGAGACAGTCTGAGAGAGCTGAGGTTGATCAACCTGGAGAAGAGAAGGCTCCAGAGAGACCTTAGAGCACCTGCCAGGGGGCTCCAGGAAGGCTGGAGAGGGACTTTATTTCAGGGCCATGCAGTGACAGAAGTAGAAGGGAAGAGTTTCTAACTGAAAAGAAAGATTGAGATTACACTTGAGGAAGAAATTCTTTCCTGTGAGGGTGGTGAGACACTGGTGCAGGTTTCCCAGAGAAGCTGCTGCTGCCCCAACCCTGGAAGTGTTCCAGGGCAAGTGGGATGGGTCGTGGAGAAACCTGATCTAGTGAGAGGTGTTGCTGTCCATGCAGGACAATAGAACTAGATGACCTTCAAGGTCCCTTCCACCCCAGCCCACTCTATGACTCTGTGCAATGCAGGTCAGTGGCAGTGTCTCTCTGGCTGGCATGCTCAGCAGATCCTGGTGCCAGGCAGCCTGCAACCCTGGGAAAGTGGGAAGGGAACAGCTTGGATATGCCCAGGTGCTGGTGCTCCCTGGCAGTGCTGTTGTGCAGCCCTTACCCTGCCCCTCTGCACAGAAGCTCTGAGAAGGTCTCCAAGGAAGGATCTGTGAGTGGCTGCAAGGTCTGGATTCTGTTTAAACACACAGAGAGCACGGCTCCTGATTTACACAGTCTCTGGGTCAGACACAAGCTGGACAGACACAAATAGAAAGGGCACAAGTACTGACATTAATTTCTGGACAACATTAGAAAAAGAAGAACAGAGCAAATAAAGTTGATAAAGCTAACCCATAAAGTTGATAAGCTAACCCCAGAAAAACTAGCAAAGATGGACATGACATATACTGAGATACATCAGAAGTGATTTGCACAAGAAGACAAGCAGGTGAGCATTTATGAAAATCCTCCAGTCACCAGTTTCTGCACAGCATCCTGGAGCTCCTGGTTCCTCATGCTGTAGATGAGGGGGTTCACTGCTGGAGGCACCACTGAGTACAGAACTGCCACCACCAGGTCCAGGGATGGGGAGGAGATGGAGGGGGGCTTCAGGTAGGCAAACATGGCAGTGCTGATGAACACAGAGACCACAGCCAGGTGAGGGAGGCAGGTGGAAAAGGCTTTGTGCCTTCCCTGCTGAGAGGGGATCCTCAGCACAGCCCTGAAGATCTGCACATAGGACACCACCATGAAGACAAAACAGCCAAAAGCTAAAAAGAGACTAACCACAATAAGCCCAAGTTCCCTGAGGTAGGAGTGTGAGCAGGAGAGCTTGAGGATCTGGGGGATTTCACAGAAGAACTGTCCCAGGACATTGCCCTGGCAGAGGGGCAGTGAAAATGTACTGGCTGTGTGCAGCAGAGCATTGAGAAACCCAGAGGCCCAGGCAGCTGCTGCCATGTGGACACAAGCTCTGCTGCCCAGGAGGGTCCCGTAGTGCAGGGGTCTGCAGATGGCCACGTAGCGGTCATAGCACATGATGGTGAGGAGATAAAACTCTACTGAGAAGAAGAAAAAATAGAACAAGATCTGTGCAACACATCCTGTGTAGGAGATGGCCCTGGTGTCCCAGAGGGAATTGGCCATGGCTTTGGGGAGGGTGGTGGAGATGCAGCCCAGGTCGAGGAGGGAGAGGTTGAGCAGGAAGAAGTACATGGGGGTGTGGAGGTGGTGGTCCCAGGCGATGGTGGTGATGATGAGGCCGTTGCCCAGGAGGGCAGCCAGGTAGATGCCCAGGAAGAGCCAGAAGTGCAGGAGCTGCAGCTCCCGCCTGTCTGCGAATGCCAGGAGGAGGAACTGGCTGATGGAGCTGCTGTTGGACATCCCAGCCCTTTCCTCACGAGGTGCTGCCAGAGGAGGAAAGCACACTCACAAGTCAGGACAGCCCTGAGCAAATCTCTCCCCATTCCCTCCCTTCACACCCCACCCTCTGAAAACACACATTGACTCTCTCTTTGTTTACAGAACATTCCTCCATCTCCCTGGCTGGAGCTCTGGTCTGTGCTGGCCAAGTGTGCTGTGAGGAGACCTGCAAAAAGAGTTTTTCCTGCTCCACAGCAGGGGCAACATGGGAAAGAGCATGAGGAGCTGCTAAGCAGGTGACTCAGGCTGAGATCCCAGTGCCTTGGAGCCAGGAGCTCTGCTGTGGAGCAGAGCAGACCAAGGGCTTGCTGCGGGGAAGGGACCTGACTGCAGCTGCTCCTGCTGGAAGCTGTCCCCACCTCTCCTCCCTGGCCCTGCTCACAGCCCCATCCCACCCAGCCTGTGCTCAGCTCTGCCCTGCAGAGCCCTCCTGGCAGCAGGACCCTGCCCAGGGGCAGCTCTGTGCTGGCCACTCCTGAAGAGGAGACCAGATCAGCCCTGGGGAGAGCACAGAGCTGAGGGCAGTGCTTCCTGCAGGCAGAGGAAAGGCTGAAGGCACTTTCTCAGGGGCCTTGACAAACCTGCTCCTCTCTCCCTGCAAAGCTGCAGGAGTCTGGGTCTCCTGTCCAAGCCAGCAGCTCCAGGACTGGTTCCTCCCCCCGCACAGAGGGGCATGCAAAGAGACACTCACCATGCCCAGGGCTGTGAAGATGTCTCCTCCAGCAGCTCTCAGCCCTCCTGCCCCTCCTGCCTGCCTTTATCCTCTCTCCCTGCCTGGCTCCTCTCCCCTGCTGCCTGCAGGCAGTGCCCTCAGCCCCTGCTGGGGCTCCTCTCCACAAGGCAGGCTCAGCTGCACACTCCCAACTTTCTGCAGCATTAATGGGTCCCAGGGAGGACCATTACCAGGAAAGGCTGCACAGGGGCTGCTTAGAGCAGGAACCTGGAAGCACTCATGGCAGGCAGGGAAAGGCCATGGCAAGGTGGCTCTGATGAGCAGTGAAGCTGAAGAAACCTCTCCAGAAGCCAGAGTCAGGTGCAAACTCCAGAGTTTCTGGCAGTGTGAAGGGGTCCCACTGAGGGACATCCCTGATCTATGATTCTATGATTCTATAAGATGCCTGGGCTCTGCTGAGAGCAGGAACCTGGAGGCCCTGCTGACAGGCAGGCAAAGGCAAGGACAAGATGGCTCTGAGCTGGAGTCAGCCTGGCTGGGGGAGATGATTCCAAGGTGCAAGCCCTGACCCAGAGGCCCTGGGAGAAGAGATCCTGCCCCTCACACGTTGCTCAGGGCTCTGCCCGGGCACTGGGATGTGGGGATGTGCAGTGCCTGGAGCAGGACTAGGAGACACTCTTTCTCAGGCTCACAGGTGTGATGAGGAGCCCATGGAGTCCTGCTGCTCTCATGAGAAGGTGTCTCCTCGTAGGCAGCAGCTGCAGAGAGAAGCTCCACAGCCCAGGAGATCAAGACCTGGGCTGGGGGCTCTCAGCCATGGCTGTGCCCCCAGCTGTCCCCACCACAGGCTGTCCTACAGTGTCTGACTCCTGCAGCTCTTTCCTTGCAGGCTGTGGACATCACCCTGCTTCCCAAACTGGCCACCCATGGTGATGTCATGGCCATACATCCCATTTAAGGCTCTACTGCCCCATGGTGATGTCATGGCCATACATCCCATACAAGGCCATATGAGGTACTGAGGCCTGAACCAAAGAGGACCTCTAGAGGAATCTCACAACCCAGCACTATATATAGATGTATATTTTGATGACAATCTCTACATACCTGGTGCAACACTTACTGTGTCTCTGTAACCAGCAGACAGATCTCTCTTTATTTAGAGGCACGCTGCAAGGCCATGAAACCAGACATCTGGCCTTGGGGAGACAGATGTGGTTCAAGCCAAAATAGGGAGAGATACCACCCACCCACCCCCCTTTGGCCCAGCCAGTCACTAGACTGGTTTTGAAATGAGTCCCATTGTCTGACTCAAGTCTTCCTGGAAGGACCATCTCCTTCATTCCTTCCATTTAGCAGCCCTTGTACACATCTCAGGAGAACAGCAGTGGTTTCATTGTCTCAGGTTCTCGTGTCCTCTTTATAAGATCACACTAGAGAGACCACAGGTGGCATCCAAGTGGGTCCTGCCTCTCTTGCTGCTGTCTCCTAGCAGGACGTGTCCCCTTCATGGCTGCAGCACCAGCCTTCCCATCTGTCAGGCATCTCATTCCTTCCCTCAGTCATTTCTTCCATGGCTGAGGTGTGGAACTGATGGGGATCAGAGATCATGTCTCCATACTGTCGTGCTTTGAAAGCCACTTCACTCACAGTTGGTCCTTTGTAGTCATCAAATCATCCCCTGAAGGAGAACATCTGGGCATGTGCTGCTGGCACAGCCTGCACAGACCTCTGGAGCATTTGTGTGTGGCACAGAACGTCACCAGGATCTGTAACCCCTTGTTATCATAGATCACCTCTGGCACAGCCAGTTCTCTCAGGCACGTGATGTCTCTCTCAAGAGTGGCTGTTCTGCTTCGGCGCCAGTCGATGTCACCCTTGTGGGGGTATCTCTGCCTCACAGCTGAAAGAAGTTGGCTCCACAAGCTGGGAGTTCCTGCCTTACTCCCAGTGCTCTATCAATGCCAGCATCTCTGGCCAGGGATCCCAACTGCCTGCCATCTCTTTCGTCCATGTCCTAGATTTCAGCCCCACTATCAAAGCAGCAGAGCAACCAAGGCAGAAGGGGCTCACCTTCATGGAGGGTCAAGTCCTTTCTCATGAGGTGCAGTTCCTTTAGAGAGAAAGGTTGGACAAGGTCATCGTTGTCATCTGCTTGAGAAGGGCCTGCTCCTCCATCTGCTCGAGAAGAATCTTCTCCATCACTCTCTTCCTGGTCCTGTGGAAGCTGTGGAGATTTCAGACAGGGAGAAGCTCTGGGACCAGTTGTCTTTGCCTTTCCCTTGATGACAGAATCATAGAATCATAGAATCTTAGGGGTTGGAAGGGACCTCAAAGATCATCTAGTCCAACCTCCCCGCCAGAGCAGGGTCACCTAGAGCACATCACACAAGAACACATCCAGGTGGGTTTTGAATGTCTCCAGTGAAGGAGACTCCACAACCTCTCTGGGCAGCCTGTTCCAGTGCTCTGTCACTCTCACAGTAAAAACATTTTTTCGCATATTCACCTTGAATCTCCTATGCTCCAATTTACACCCATTACCCCTTGTCCTATCACTGGTCATCACTGAGAAAAGCTTAACTCCATCTCCCTGACACTCACCCTTTACGTATTTGTAAACACTGATGAGGTCACCCCTCAGTCTCCTTTTCTCCAAGCTAAAGAGACCCAGCTCCCTCAGCCTTTCCTCATCAGGGAGATGTTCCACTCCCTTCATCATCTTTGTAGCTCTGCGCTGGACTCACTCAAGCAGATCCCTGTCCTTCTTGAACTGAGGGGCCCAGAACTGGACACAATACTCCAGATGCGGCCTCACCAATGCAGAATAAAGAGGTAGGAGAACCTCTCTTGACCTACTAACCACACCCTTTCTAATGCACCCCAGGATGCCATTGGCCTTCTTGGCCACAAGGGCACATTGCTGGCTCATGGTCATCCTCCTGTCTACCAGGATTCCCAGGTCCCTCTCTCCTACACTGCTCTCCAGCAGCTCAGCCCCCAACCTGTACTGGTGCATGGTGTTTTTCTTCCCCAAATGCAGAACTCTACACTTGCCCTTGTTGAACTTCATCATGTTTCTCCCCGCCCAACTCTCCAGCCTGTCTAAGTCTCTCTGAATGGCAGCACAGCCTTCTGGTGTGTCAGCCACTCCTCCCAGCTTGGTGTCATCAGCAAACTTGCTGAGGGTACATTCTGTACCCTCATCCAGGTCGCTGATGAAGATGTTGAACAACACCGGTCCCAGTACCGACCCCATGAGGGACTCCACTGGTCACACACCTCCAACCAGATTCTGCCCCATTGACTACAACTCTCTTGACTCCTTCCTTTCAACCAGTTCTTGATCCATCTCACTACCTGATCACCAAACCCATACCTGATCAACTTATCTACAAGGATGCTGTGGGAGACGGTGTCAAATGCTTTACTGAAATCAAGATAGACCACATCTACCGCTCTACCATCATCTATCCACCTAGTAATTTCCTCATAGAAGGCTATGAGGTTAGTCAAACATGATTTACCCTTGATAAAACCATGTTGACTGCTCTTGATGAGCCCCATGTCCTTGATATGTCTAGAGATAGTGCCAAGGACAAGTTGTTCCATCAGCTTTCCAGGGATGGAGGTGAGGCTGACCGGTCTATAGTTACCCGGGTCCTCCTTCTTGCCCTTCTTGTAGACTGGTGTGACATTTGCTGTCCTCCAGTCCTCAGGCACCTCTCCTGTTACCCACGACTTACCAAAGATGATGGAGAGTGGCCCAGCAATGACCTCTGCCAGCTCCCTCAGCACCCTTGGGTGCATTCCATCCGGACCCATCGATTTATGGATGTCCAGATTACTCAACTGATCCCTAACCCAATCCTCATCTACCATGGCAAACTCCTCCTCTATCTTGACTTCTTCTGGGGCTATATGAATCTGGGGCTCATGGGGAAATCCTGCAGGAGTAAAGACAGAGGCAAAGAAGGCGTTCAGCACCTCTGCCTTCTTTAAATCCTCTGTCACCAGGGCTCCCACCTCATTCCTCAGTGGGCCAATATTGCCTCTAGTGTTAGTTTTGTTAGCTATGTATTTGAAAAAGCCCTTTCTATTATCCTTAACCTGACTTGCAAGGTTAAGTTCCAAGGAGGCCTTAGCTTTCCTAGTTGCCTCCCTACATCCTCTGACAACAGACCTATATTCATCCCTTCAGGATGAACCTTTACTCACTGGATGGAGGGCGAGTGGCCTTGGTCTTTGCAGCAGCAGCAGTGGTGGCAGCAGCCTTGCCTGGGGGGGAGTGGCAGTGAGTGGAACAACATCTTGCTCTACCATCCACAAAACGTTCTAAACATTCAGTGTTGCCTTTCGTGAAAGGCGTGACGACCTGGTTCAAGACCGGCACGGCGGCCAACCCCAGGCCGCTCGGTCCATCAGCTCACAGACACCAATGTGGTGGATGGCAAATGGCGTTTATTAGTGTTTACCGCGGTGTTTATATGAGTTAGGTCTGTGGTGTCACTTCCGTCTGCTTACACCGTGAACTAAGTGCTATTGGCTATTAGGAGAGGGGCCTTATCTTTCCGTACAGCGCGAAATCTTCCGGCCGCCGGACCCTAACTACCCACACACCCATTATGACGTCACCCACTATGACGTCACCGATTATGACAACATCCATTATGACATCACCCAGTATGACATCACCAGGTATTATGTCGTGCATTATGACGTCACCCATTATGACGTCATCCATTATGACATCATCCATCATGACGTCATCCATTATGACACCAACCACTATGACATCACCAAGTATTACATCACCAACTATGACGTCACCCTTTATGACATCATCCATTATGATGTCACCCATTATGACATCACCCATTATGATGACACCCATTATGATGTCATCCATTATGACGTCACCCATTAAGACGTCACCCATTATGATATCACCAAGTATGACGTCACTGATTATGACATCATCTATTATGACATCTTTCGTTATGACATCATCCATTATGATGTCATCTACTATGTCATCACCAACTATTACATCACCCCTGATGACATCACCAACTCTGACGTCAACCGTTATGATGTCACCCATTATGACGTCACCAACAATGACCTCACCCATTATGACATCACCCATTCTGACGTCACCCCTTATGACATCATCCATTATAACGACATCCATTATGACATCACCAATTATGATGGCAGCCATTATGACATCATCCATTATGTCATCACCAACTATGACATCACTCATGATAATATCACCAACTCTGACGTCAAGCATTATGACATCATCCATTATTACGTCACCTATTACAATACCTCCAATTATGATGTCATGCATTATGATGTCTTCCATTATGACATCACCAACTATGATTTCACCCTTCATGACATCATCCATTATGATGTCACCCATTATGACGTCACCTATTATGATGTCATCCATTATGACGTCACCTATCATGACCTCACCAAGCATAACATCACCCATTACGACATCATCTATTACAACATCTTCCATTATGACATTACGCATTATGACGTCATAAACTATGACGTCATTGATTATGACGTCATGAACTATGATGTCAACCTTTATGATGTCACCCATTATGACGTCACCGACGATGACGTCACCAATCATTACATCATCTATTATGACAGCTTCCATTAT
Source organism: Apus apus (assembly GCF_020740795.1). NCBI lineage: Eukaryota > Metazoa > Chordata > Aves > Apodiformes > Apodidae > Apus > Apus apus. The sequence continues at coordinate 96 of NW_026248875.1, read as the reverse complement.
GACATCATGCATTATGACGTCATTCATTATGACGTCACCAGCTGTGACGTCACCCATTATTACCTCACCCATTGTGACCTCACCCATTATGATGTG
>NW_026248874.1:0-40759 GCF_020740795.1 Apus apus | reverse complement strand
GGGCTGAACCTTTAGCCCAGGCTCGAAAGTCATTGGTGAATGTTGAAGATTCCAGCTCTGATGGCAGGAATCCCTCAGGTAGCAATGGGCTGCACTTCTGCTGAATCTACTGACGGGTTGAAAACTGAACAGACACTTCCTGCAAAGTTTCTTCTGCAGCTGTCACCGTTTGACTCAGGTCCGACAACAATGCTCTCGATCCCCTCCCCCCCCACCCAGTCAGGGAAGGAGAGAGAGAAAAGGAGAGAGACTTGGCTGGATTGAAAACTAAACTACACAGCTTTAATTAAAACACTAATGAATCACACAAGAAAAATATATACAATTATATACAGATATATTCAGATATGGGCAAAAGCCTCTCGCCTCCCCCCACCCCCAGCAACTCCCACAGCACTCCCCTGAACTGGCAAGAGTCCCGAGAAATCCCGGAGCCGCTGCTGGAGAAAGCAGAGAGTTATGAGGGTCAGGAGAGCTCGAGCCTAAGGGTCGGCGGTGATGGATGAGCAGAGTCCTCCCCCGACGCCGGCCATGGACGGAAGAGAGCGGCGAGAAGAAGGAGGAAGCTGTCTTCTAAGATCTCTGTCCTTCCTCTGAGCCTACGTAGATATATGGAATGGAATATCTTTGGCCAATTTTGCTGTCTGTCTAACTCAGCCTCCCACGGGGGGGGTCAGAGATCTCCCCATAGTGTCTGAGCCGGCGGAGTGAAGGTGCAACCTTGAAACCTCAGTAGTTAGAAAAACATTCCACTGTCTTATCAGCCTAGCAGAACACACAGTTGCTAGTTACAAGAAAGCTTACTGAAGGAAAAAAAAATCAGTGAAAGGAAAATTGGCTTAATCCTGGCTCAAACCAGGACATTCCACCCCTTATTCCATACCATATATTACATACAGGCTCTATACTTTACCAGCTGTCAAATTAAGGATTCTCTCCCAAAGTCAGATTACCTTGAGGTACATATTGTACTTCACCATCCTCCATCATCACACACCAGGTATGTCCAGGTCCCTGAGCAAAAGCAATACCCCTGACAGGTTTACCTTTGCCTGAAGCAGGATAGACCCAAACACTTTTACCCAGCAGGTTTCTTTCACATACCACAGGGACTTTATCCCCATCTGCAGTATGCAAAAGGTCCGACTGGGCAGGACCAGCCCGATTGATGGATCCCCTGGTATTAACTAACCAGGTGGCCTTTGCCAAATTTTTATCCCAGTTTTTGAAAGTTCCACCACCCATTGCCTTTAGGGTAGCCTTCAACAGACCATTGTACCTTTCAACTTTCCCTGAGGCCTGTGCATAGTATGGGATATGGTAGATCCATTCAATACCATGCTCTTTAGCCCAGTCAGTGACAAGACTGTTTTTGAAATGAGTCCCATTGTCTGACTCAATTCTCTCTGGAGTACCATGTCTCCACAAAATTTTCTTCTCAAGACCCAGAATAGTATTCCTGGCTGTGGCATGAGGCACAGGATATGTCTCCAACCATCCTGTACTTGTTTCCACCATTGTAAGCACATAGCGCTTACCCTGGCGGCTCTGAGGCAGTGTGATGTAGTCAATTTGCCAGGCCTCTCCAAATCTGTATTTTGACCACCTCCCCTCATACCACAAAGGTTTCAACCGTTTTGCCTGCTTAATTGCAGCACATGTCTCACAGTCATGGATCACCTGTGCAATAGTGTCCATGGTTAAGTCCACCCCTCGGTCACGAGCCCATTTGTATGTTGCATCTCTGCCCTGATGACCTGAAGCATCATGGGCCCACCGAGCCAGAAAAAGCTCACCCTTGTGTTCCCAGTCTAAGTCTACTTGGAACACTTGGGCAGCCTCATCCGCTTGTTGGTTGTGTCGATGTTCCTCAGTGGCTCGACTCAGAGGCACGTGTGCATCCACATGACGCACTTTTACCTCCAGTTTTTCTATCCGAGCTGCAATGTCTTTCCACAGGTCAGCAACCCAAATAGGTTTACCCTTTCGCTGCCAGTTATTCTGCTGCCACTGTTTTAGCCAACCCCACAAGGCATTTGCTGCCATCCACGAGTCAGTGTAGAGGTAGAGTCTCGGCCACCCCTCTCGCTCAGCAATGTCCAAAGCCAGCTGGATGGCTTTGACCTCTGCAAACTGACTTGATTCACCTTCTCCTTCAGCTGCTTGTGCAACCAGCCGTGTAGGACTCCACACGGCAGCTTTCCACTTCCGGTGGTTCCCTACAAGACGACAGGAGCCATCGGTGAAAAGAGCAAATTGTTTCTCAGTCTCTGGTAGATGATCATATGGTGGAGCTTCTTGAGCTCGTCTCACCACTTCTTGTGGTGGCATTCCAAAGTGGGTGCCTTCTGGCCAGTTTGTAATTGCTTCCACAATACCTGGACGATTAGGTTTCCCTATTCGGGCTCTCTGGGTGATCAAAGCAGTCCATTTACTCCAAGTCACATCGGTGGCATGATGGACAGGAGAAAGGTTATTCTGGAACATGAATCTCAGCACCGGTAGTCTGGGCGCCAGAAAGAGCTGTGCTTCAGTGCCAATCACTTCTGAAGCGGCTCTAACTCCTTCATATGCTGCAAGTATCTCCTTCTCAGTTGTTGTGTAGTTGGCCTCGGAACCTCTGTAGCTCCGGCTCCAGAATCCCAGGGGTCGACCTCGAGTTTCCCCTGGTGCTTTCTGCCAGAGGCTCCAGTTGGGACCATTGTGTCCGGCTGCAGTGTAGAGCACGTTCTTGATGTCCGGCCCTGTTCGAACCGGTCCAAGGGCCATTGCCTGCGCAATCTCCTTCTTGATCTGCTCAAAAGCTTTCTGTTGGTCAGGACCCCATTTGAAATCATTCTTCTTTCTGGTCACCTCATAGAGAGGTTTCACAATTTCACTGTAACATGGAATGTGCATTCTCCAGAAACCAACAGTCCCTAAAAAGGTTTGAGTGTCCTTTTTAGTTGATGGTGGGGCCATAGCTGTTACTTTGTTAATCACATCCATTGGGATCTGGCGACGACCATCTTGCCACTTGATTCCCAGGAACTGGATCTCTCGCGAAGGTCCCTTGACCTTGCTTCTTTTTACAGCAAAACCAGCATCCAGAAGAATTTGGATGATCTTTTTACCTTTCTCAAAAACTTCTTCTGATGTGTCACCCCACACAATGATGTCATCAATGTACTGCAGGTGTTCTGGAGCTCCACCCTTCTCCAGTGCAGCATGGATCAGTCCATGGCAAATGGTTGAGCTGTGTTTCCACCCCTGGGGCAGTCGATTCCAGGTGTACTGGACTCCCCTCCAGGTGAAAGCAAACTGTGGCTTGCACTCTGGTGCTATGGGAATAGAGAAGAATGCATGAGCAATGTCAATAGTGGCATACCACCTAGCTGCTTTTGACTCCAGCTCATACTGAAGCTCTAGCATGTCCGGTACAGCAGCACTAAGTGGTGGTGTCACCTCATTCAGGCCACGATAGTCCACTGTCAGCCTCCACTCGCCATCAGGCTTTCGCACTGGCCAGATAGGACTGTTGAAGGGTGAATGAGTCCTGCTAATCACACCTTGGCTTTCCAATTGCCGAATCAGCTTATGAATGGGGATCACAGAGTCTCTGTTGGTGCGATACTGTCGTCTATGCACTGTTGAAGTGGCAATTGGCACCTGTTGGTCTTCAACCTCCAGCAACCCTACTACAGAAGGGTCATCTGAAAGGCCAGACAAAGTACGCAGCTGTTCAGTGTCCTCAGTCTCTACAGCTGCTATACCAAAGGCCCACCGGTACCCTTTCGGGTCACGGAAGTATCCTTTCCTGAGATAGTCTATGCCAAGGATGCACAGAGCACCTGGGCCAGTCACTATAGGGTGCATTTGCCACTCCTTACCAGTGAGGCTTACACCGGCCTCCACAACAGTCAGTTGTTGAGAACCTCCTGTCACTCCAGAGATAGTGACAGGGTTTGTCCCTTTATGATTCGATGGCATTAGAGTGCACTGTGCACCAGTGTCCACCAAAGCTTTATATCTTTGTGGTTCTGATGTGCCAGGCCACCGAATCCACACAGTCCAATAAACTCGGTTGTCCCTCTCCTCCTCCTGGCTGGAGGCAGGGCATCCCTAGGGTTGAGCACTAGAGCTCGATGAACCATCCTGGTTGTTGACTGGTGCAACCTTCTTCTTGGAAGAACCATCTCCTGGCTTTGTTCTGTTTAGAAGCTCTTGCACACGTAACTGGAGCATATCAGTGGGTTTCTTGTCCCAGACTCTCATGTCCTCTCTAAAATGATTTTTCAAGAGAGACCACAGGTGGCGTCGCAGTGAGTCCTGTCTTCCTTGCTGCTGTCTCGTAGCAGGACGTCTCTTCTTAATGGCTGCAACACGTGACCAGTTGTCTCTAGGAAGAGTCTGGAGTTTACTTCCATTTGGCATCTTATTCTTCCTGTCAACCATTTTCTTAACGGCTGAGGTTTGGAAGTAAAGGGAATCAGAGAGGATATCTCCGTACTGTCGTGCTTTAACAGTTACCTCACGTACAGTTGGTCTTTCGTAACCTTCAAAACATCCCATGAAGGAGAATATATGGGCATGCGCTGCTGGTACAGCCTGAACAAACTTCCGGAACATTTGTGTGTCACACTCAACATCATCAGGATCTGTGATTCCATCGTTATTATAGATCACTTCTCGCACAGCAATCTCTCTCAAGTAGGTGATGGCTTTCTCGAGAGTGGGTGTTCTGCTTCGGCGCCATCCGATGTCACCCTTGTGGGGGTATCTCTCTCTCACAGCTGAAAGAAGTCGGTCCCACAGGGTAGTAGTTCCTGTCTTACTACTAAGTGCTCTGTCAATACCAGCATCTCTGGCCAGGGATCCCAACTGCTTGGCTTCTCTCTCATCCACATTGTAGGTCTCAGCCCCACTATCAAAGCATCGGAGCAGCCAAGGAAGGATTCCCTCACCATCAATGCGGGTGAAGTCCTTTCTCATGAGGCGCAGTTCTTTCATAGAGAAAGGGTGGGCAAGGTCATCGTCATCATCTGATTGAGGAGGACCTGCTGTTCTTTTATTTGCTTGAGAGTGGCTTGGTTTTTTTATCTGTCTGAGAGTGGCCTGGTTTTTTATCTGTCTGAGAGGTACCTGCTCCATCATCTGATTTAGAATCCTTCCCTTCCTCACCGTCAGCCTCTGTCTGAGAGGTACCTGCTCCATCAACTGTATTAGGATCCTCTTCTTCCTCACCCTCACTTTCTGCTGCTTTTGTCTTTGCCTTGCTCCTAGTCACAGGGTTAACTAGCTTGGTTCGCGATGGATCAGGCTTTTTCTTTGTAGAAGCAGTTGTTTTTGTAGCAGCAGGAGTGGTGGTATTGGCAGCAGTGGTGTTGGCAGCAGCAGTGGCAGCAACATTGCCTGTGGGGGAGTGGCAGTGAGCAGAACAACATCTGGCCCTACGCATCCACAATATATTATAAACATTTAGCAAAAACATCCCCACTGCAACCATACTATTCACATCAAGAGCTGGGAGATTCAGCTTGAGAGAATATGGAGAGGTAAAATTGAACCAGCTATTGCTGTTACCAACATGGACCGTTCTATTCACTTTAGGAGTTGTACCAGTAGGACTAGCAGTGTAACCGTACACATACAGTGACCCCATAGAGAACAGTATTATCATCCCTAGGATCACTAGGCTGGTAATGATACGATTGATTATGGCTACAGTTCTGTCAATAAACCACAAAAGAATCACAAGAGCAGCTACAAAGAGCAGAATGCCCTCAGCTACATACCACATGTACAATTGCATGTTTGGAAAAAGATCCAATAGATTCATTGCAGCAAGTGTCTGTTCAGTTTTCAATCCGTCAGCACACTCAGCAGAATTATTGCTCATTGCTATCTGAGGGATTCCTCCCCTCAGAGATTGAATTTTGGACACTCCCAATTGATGAAAATGTGTAATCTGGGCTTAAAATCAAGCCCCACGTTGGGCGCCAATTAAATTGTTGTCACCGTTTGACTCAGGTCTGACAACAATGCTCTCGATCCCCTCCCCCCCCCCACCCAGTCAGGGAAGGAGAGAGAGAAAAGGAGAGAGACTTGGCTGGATTGAAAACTAAACTACACAGCTTTAATTAAAACACTAATGAATCACACAAGAAAATATATACAATTATATACAGATATATTCAGATATGGGCAAAAGCCTCTCGCCTCCCCCCACCCCCAGCAACTCCCACAGCACTCCCCTGAACTGGGAAGAGTCCCGAGAAATCCCGGAGCCGCTGCTGGAGAAAGCGGAGAGTTATGAGGGTCAGGAGAGCTCGAGCCTAAGGGTCGGCGGTGATGGATGAGCAGAGTCCTCCCCGGACGCCGGCCATGGACGGAAGAGAAGGTGAGTAGAAGGAGGAAGCTGTCTTCTAAGATCTCTGTCCTTCCTCTGAGCTTACGTAGATATATGGAATGGAATATCTTTGGCCAATTTTGCTGTCTGTCTAACTCAGCCTCCCACGGGGGGGTCAGAGATCTCCCCGTAGTGTCTGAGCCGGCGGAGTGAAGGTGTAACCTTGAAGCCTCAGTAGTTAGAAAAACATTCCACTGTCTTATCAGCCTAGCAGAACACACAGTTGCTAGTTAAAAGAAAGCTTACTGAAGGAAAAAAAAAATCAGTGAAAAGAAAAATTGGCTTCATCCTGGCTCAAACCAGGACACATTGTTGCAGTGGGGATGCTTCTGCTGAGTGTTTATAATGTATTGTGGATGCGTAGGGCAAGATGCTGTTCTACTCACTGCCACTCCCCCACAGGCAATGCTGCTGCCACTGCTGCTGCCAGCTCCACTGCTCCTGATACCACCCCTCGTACTGCTACAAAAACAGCTACCTCTACAAGTGCTGCTACAAAAACAACTGCTTCTACAAAGACAACGTCCACTCCCTTTTGAATCAGGCTGGTTCACCCTGTGACCAGGAGCAAGGCAAAGGCAAAACGCTCCTCCCTGAGACAAGCAGAGTTCCTTCAAACAACAAAAGAGAGTGAAACTGAGGAGGCAGAGGATTCTAACTCAGTTGATGGAGCACGTACCTTTCAGACAGATAACAAATCAGACCACTCTCAAGCAGACAGAACAGCAGGCCCTCCTCAATCAGATGATGACAATGACCTTGTCCAGCCTTTCTCTATGAAAGAACTGCACCTCATGAGACAGGACTTCACCCGCACTGAGGGTGAGGGAATCCTTCCTTGGCTGCTCTGATGCTTTGATAGTGGTGCTGAAACCTGCAACGTGGATGAGAGAGAAGCCAAGCAGCTGGGATCCCTGGCCAGAGATGCTGGTATTGACAGAGCACTTAGTAGTAAGATGGGAACTACCACCCTGTGAGACCGACTGGCACCGAAGCAGATGTGATGGCCATTGTGATGTCAAGGCCATTCATCCCATATGAGGCCATATGAAGAACTGAGGTGTGAGCAACCAAGGGGCTCATCTTCATGGAGGGTGAAGTCCTTTCTCACAAGGTGCAGTTCCTTTAGAGGGAAAGGTGGGCATGGTCATCACTGTCATCTGCTTGAGAAGGGCCTGCTCCTCCATCTGCTGGAGAATAATCTCCTCCATCACTCTTTTCTTGGTCTTGCAAACTGTCCAGGTGGATTCTGGAGTGTCTTGAGAGAACTTCTGAGCACAGCTGGTAGATGGGCCAGCAAGGGTAACCCTGGAGCTTTCTCCAGGCTGAACACCCCCAACTCTCTCAGCCTGTCTGCAGAGCAGAGGTGCTCTAGCCCTCTGATGTTTGTTGTGGCCTCCTCTGGACTCACTCCAACAGCTCCAGGTCCTTCCTGTGCTGGGGGCTGCAGAGCTGGACCCAGCATTGCTGGAGGGGTTTCACCAGGGAAGAGCTGGGGAGGACAATCCCCTCCTTTGACCAGCTGGTCACGCTGCTGGTGATGCAGCCCAGGACACAGTTGGCTTTCTGGGCTGCCAGCACGCATTGCCTGCTCATCTCCAGCTTTTCATCCACCAGGAAGTACCCCCAGACTTCTCATCTTGTGGGTGCTCTCAGACCCTTCATCCCCAGCCTCTATTGATACCAGTGGCTGAACAGACCCAAGTGCACTTGGCCGTCTTGTACACTGTGATGTTAAAATGAGCCCACTTCTGGAGCTTGTCCGGGTCCAGCTGGATGGCATCCCATCCCTCTGGTGTATGGAGCACATTGAGCCATTGCCCACTACCCTCTGGATCTGACCATCCAACCAATTCCTCATCCCGTGCACTCTCCACACATCCAATCCATCTCTCTCCAATTTAGAGAGAGGGATGTTGTGGGGGATTGTGTCCAAGGCCACATACAAGTCCAGGAGGTAACACCTGTAGCTCTTCCCTTGTCCACTGATGAAGTCACTCTACCCCAGAAAGCCCCCAGGTTGGCCAGGCAGGACTTGCCCTTGCTGAAGCCCTGCTGGCTGTCTCCAGTCAGCTCCCTGTCCTCCACGGGCCTTGGCACAGTTTCTAGGAAGATCTGTTCCATGCTCTTCCCAGGTGCAGAGGGGAGGCTGAGAGGTCACTAGTTCCCAGGGTCTTCCTCTCTACCCTTCTTCAAAAAGGCTGCAGGAAGGAAGTCTGAAATGCAGAGGAGCAGGCAGGGCCCCTGAGCAGAAAGTCAAGGCAGTGGGAAGCAGCCTGGCCTGACTGAATGGAGAGACCTGGTGTCAATTCAGGGCAAAAAGGAGAGTTTATGGCCCTGGGACAAAGGGGCAGGACAATGAGGGGGACCAGAAAGATGCCGTGAGGATGTGCAGGAGGAAAATCAGAAGGGCCAAAGACCAACTTGAAATCAACCTGGCTCCAGATGCCTAAGATGACAAGAAATGCAGCTACAAATATATTAAGAACAAAAAGAGGATTGAGGACAATGTCTGTCTTTTACTGGATGTGAGGGGATCAGTGACCAGGGAGGAGGAGAAGGCTGAGGTGCTTCATGTCTTCTTTGCCTCAGCCTTTAGCAGCCGGACCAGTTGCTCACTGGGTACGCAGCCCCTGAGCTGGAAGGCAGGGATGGGGAGCAGAATGGAGCCCCCATCATCCCAGAGGAGATGGTCAGTGACCTGCTGCACCACTTGGACACACACAAGGCTCTGGGGCCAGATGGACCCACCCAAGGGGGCTGAGGGAGCAGGCAGAAGTGTCGTGCCCTGGTCCTGCCCTTGGCATTGCACAGCTCCACATCCCAGTGCCCCAGGGAGAGCTCTGAGGGGTGAGTGAGGGACAGGATCTCCCTTCCCAGGGGCTGGGGGTCAGGGCTGGCACCTTTGGTGAAGGGGGACAGGGCTTGGTCCTCTGCAATCATGAAACACACCCAGGGTCACTCAGCCCCAGAGCCACCTTCACCTTCCTCTTCCCCACCTGCCATCCCTGCCTCCTCTTTCCTGCTCTACCCACACCCTGGGGACGCTTCCTCACTCGTGTCCCTCACTGGGACCCATCAGCACTGACAGAAACTTTGCACTTGGGCTCAGACTTGTGCAGAGGTTTCATCAGCTTCCTCTCCCTGTCTCAGCTTCATGGGCTCAGCAGCAAAGCCACCAGAGGGCTCATTAAGGTTCTGAGCTGGGCTCCTGGGATGGAGGGAGCTGCTGGCAAGTGGGCAGTGCTGCAGAGAGACAGCTCTGCCCAGGAGCAGCTCCTCTGCTTGGCCCAGCAGGGAGAAGGACACTGCCAGGGGGTGTGAGGGAGATGGGCAAGGCAGAGAGAGCTTAAAGGTGCTCAGGACTGGGGAGGAGTGAGAGCTGAGTGGAGGAGACATCTGTGCAGCCCTTGGCACGGTGAGTCTGTGGGTGCAGGGCAAGGTGGGTGCAGTTCCTGGAGGCATCTCCTGCAGCTGGCACAGCCACAGCTTATGGGGTGTGTGAGGTGTGTCAGGGCTTTGGTGTGGGTGGCTCTGGTTGTGCCGTTTTGGATCTTGGTGCAGGCAGGGGTGCAGGCAGGGGTGCCCAGGGCTGTTGTCAGAGCAGGGTCCTGCAGCTGAGGGGCTGTGTGCTGGGGCAGGGGCTGTGCTGCCTGCCAGGGGCAGCTCTCAGCCTGCCCGGGGAGCTCCTCAAGGACTGTGGGGAGAAGCTCTGTGCGGAATGAGTCGTCCCTGGCAGGGCAAGGACGGGTCCTTCTGCTTCTGAGAGTGTGCTGTGTGGGTCAGGACTGCTCACAGCTCCAGATCACCCCCAGGGAATTTGCAGAGGGTCCTTCTGAAGCAGCACAGAGAGGCAGCATTTCCCTGGAAAAAAAGGAGTCTGTGCTTTGAGTTCTGTACTCTTGGTGAGCTGGGTGGGCAGTGGGAGATGAGAATTGAGCTTTCCACTCTGGAGAAGGCACTGAGACCCCAGAGCTAGTGGGGACTTGTCTGAGCTGCTGCTGAGCCCCTGCACAGCCAGAGCTGCCCCTGGCAGGTCCCTGCTACAAGGGGTGTCTTCCAGGCAGAGCTGAGCACCCAGCGGGTGGGATGGGCTCTGGGAGCCCTGCTAAGGAGGGCACATGGAGACAGAGAAGCAGCTCCAGGCAGCAGAGACAGCTCCAGGCAGCAGAGACATGGGCAGGGAGGGAGAGGGAGCTGCTGCCTGCAAGTCATGGGAAGGGGGATCTGGACACCTTCCTGCCATCCCTGCAGGGCTGATGCCTTCCCAAGAGCAACCCCCTGCTCTCCTCTCCCCCTCTCTACAACTCCCAGCCCTTCATATCATGGGGACTTAGTCCTGAGTTCCCTTCCCAGACACCCCAGCACCACAGAGCAGAAATGCTCGAGTTTCTGACTTTGTGTCCCTGTCCCAACTCTCTCAGCAGCAGCACTTTGGCATGTTCCCCTCCTGGCCCTGCTGCCCTTGTTCTTCTCCTTCTTCTCCTTGGGGTGGGGGCTGATGATTTGGGTGCAGCTCAGACACTGATGCTGGGTGTCCTGTCCTGCCATTGTGTCCATGGAGGAAAAGCATCCCAATGGCCTGATATCTGGGGCTGTGAGGACTGCAGGGTGTGGGGCTGGGGCTGAGCTGACCCTCCTGTCAGGATACCCCATCTTTGGGATACTGGGCTCTTCCCCTGCAGGGTCCTGCTGAGTGGCACGCTGCCCTCCAGAAGGGCACAGCTCTCCTGTGGCACCTCTGTGTTTTCTGGGAGCCCCATGGAGAAGACATGTCCATGGCAAGGCCATGGAAATGCTGCTCCTGGTCTGTCTGTGGGCAGCTGCAGTGAGCCCTGTGTGTCCCTGGCTGGGAGGGCAGAGCTGAGATCCTGCTCAGGGAGAATGAGATGGGCTGAGGGGCTGGGAGAGCTGCACTGGACAATCTGACTGCTCTGCTCTCAGCCATGTTCAGTTTCTCCTCAGGAGAACATCTGTGTGTGATGGTCCTGCAGCTGAAAGAGGTGCCAGCTCAGGGCAGCTGAGAGCAGGACTGATGGACAGAGTAGCTGTCCTCACTCTGCACTAAGGCACAGTCCCTCTGCTTCTCAGCACCTGCAAGGTTTCACTTGGAGAGCAGTGGAAAGGCCAAGGCTTCTGCCTTAAAAACTTTCCTCAGATGTGGTGGGGAAACTAGAGCAGAAGACACAAACCAAAATCCCCTCAGCTCTGCTCTGCAGTCGGGTGAGTTGGGAGGAGAAATGCGGAACAGTTCTTTGATATCTCATCTGGATTTAGTCTGAGGTCACCCCCTCTTCCTTTCAACCTCTTGCTGCAGGGCAGGACTGACTCCTCCAGAGCTCACAGCTCCCTCGGGGATCAAAATCCAGCAACAACCAGACTGTACAGAAAAGGACCTGCAAATGGATTTTGTGAAAGACAAGAGGCAGTTTGTGTGTCTCTAACAGCAATTAAGGAGATATTTTTGTGTGAAGTCTGCTCTAAATTCTGTCTTTTTCTACCATGGACAGATCTCCACGCCCAGAGGCAGCAGATGTCCAACAGCAGTTCCATCAGCCTGTTCCTCCTCCTGGCATTCACAGACAGGCGGGAGCTGCAGCTCCTGCACTTCTGGCTCTTCCTGGGCATCTACCTGGCTGCCCTCCTGGGCAACGGCCTCATCATCACCACCATCGCCTGGGACCACCACCTCCACACCCCCATGTACTTCTTCCTGCTCAACCTCTCCCTCCTCGACCTGGGCTGCATCTCCACCACCCTCCCCAAAGCCATGGCCAATTCCCGCTGGGACACCAGGGCCATCTCCTACTCAGCATGTGCTGCACAGCTCTTGTTCTTTGTCTTCTTCCTTCAAGCAGAGTGGTTCCTTCTCACCATCATGTGCTATGACCGCTACATGGCCATCTGCAGACCCCTGCACTACGGGACCCTCCTGGGCAGCAGAGCTTGTGTCCACATGGCAGCAGCTGCCTGGGCCTCTGGGTTTCTCATTGCTCTGCTGCACACAGCCAGTACATTTTCACTGCCCCTCTGCCAGGGCAATGCCCTGGGACAGTTCTTCTGTGAAATCCCCCAGATCCTCAAGCTCTCCTGCTCACACTCCTACCTCAGGGAACTTGGGCTTATTGTGGTTAGTGCCTGTTTAGCAATTGGCTGTTTTGTCTTCATGGTGGTGTCCTATGTGCAGATCTTCAGGGCTGTGCTGAGGATCCCCTCTCAGCAGGGAAGGCACAAAGCCTTTTCCACCTGCCTCCCTCACCTGGCCGTGGTCTCCCTGGTCATCAGCACTGTCCTGTTTGCCTACCTGAAGCCCCCCTCCATCTCCTCCCCATCCCTGGACCTGGTGGTGGCAGTTCTGTACTCAGTGGTGCCTCCAGCAGTGAACCCCCTCATCTACAGCATGAGGAACCAGGAGCTCAAGGACGCCCTCAGGAAAGTGATTTCTTTATTTTTCAAGAGTGAGAGATTTAAAGCCTCTTTCCAGAAGTGATTACAATTTATGTCATTGCACCCTTTTTGTTTGTTTATTTGTTTTGGGGTGGGTTTTTTTCCCTTTTTTTGGTATTTATTTCTTGTTGTTGTTTTTGTTTTTTGGTTTTTTTAATATATATTATTATTTAAATTTTTTTTTGTTATTTCTCATTACTGCTGTTGTTATTGTCATGCATGGTTTTGTTCCTGCAAAGATGTTTGCACTTGTGTCGCTACAACTGAGACACGGACCTGCTTTGTTTCCTTTGATCCATTATTAAAGTTTCTAACACTTGCTCTGAGTCCTTGGCTGTCCAGTAACCCAAATTAGCTGCTCTGCCTGGCATCCTGTCCCCCAGCCATGTCACTTGCACCACTCAGCTCTCTAGGTCATTGATACAGATATTAACCAGGACTGGTCCCAGGACGGACCCCTGAGGGACACTTGTCACCATCTCCATCTGGACACTGAGCCATTCACCACTGCCCTCTGGATCTGACCATCTCACCCATTCCTCATCCATTGAGCAGTCCACACATCAAACCCTTCTCTCTCCAGGTTAGACAGAAGGATGTTTTGAGGGACCACGTCAAGGGCCTCACACAACCCAGGGAGGTGACACCCATGGCTCTTCCCTTCCCAATGATGCAGTCACTCTGCTGCCCTATTTGCAACTGGCCTTATAACTCTGAGCACACACCACTGGCTCCTGGGACACTCCTTGAATGCCCAGGCCCTTCTTCTCAGGGTCACTGCTGAGTTGCTCAGCTCTCAGCCAGCCCTCATTCTGGGGATGATTCTGCCCCTGGCAAGGGACTGACTGCTTCTCTGTGTAAAACTCTGTGAGGTTTCTTCTGACCGAATCCCAGAGTTTTTTGAAGTCCCCCAGGAGTGAAGCTGTGTTTGGACCCCTGTTAATGCGTGTGTACAGGTGGCTCACCCTGACATGGGGGGCCTCTGGCAAGATCAGAGCATGAGGAATTGCAGAACACCACATATCTTAGGTGAAGGCACTAGTTTTATTCAATATGTGGCCAAGGTAGGAATGCCCATGGTGACAAGCTCAGAAATACCAAATGAAGGTACAAAGGAAGCCAAAGCAAGGGCCAGGGAGGAAGGTGTGAGCAGAGATGGGGTCTTTGTGTGGGAGGGCACAGAGATCACAGAATGACAGAATTGTCAGTGTTGGAAGATCATGTAGAGATCATCTAGTCCAATCCCCTGCCAGAGGAGGTTCACCTAGAGCAGGCTGTACAGGAGGTTTTACTGTCTCCAAAGAATCATAGAATCAATAAGGTTGGAAGGGACCTTAAAGATCAGCAAGTTCCAACACCCGTGCCATGAACTGGGCACCCTAGCACTAGACCAGGCTGCACAAATCCTCGTCCCACCTGGCCTTAAAAACCTCCAGGGATGGGGCATCAACAGCCTCCTTGGGCAGCCCATTCCAGTTCCTCACCACCCTTAGAGTGAAGAATTTCTCTCTAATATCTCACCTAAATTTCCCCTCTCTCAGATTAAAACGATTGCCCCTTGTCCTACCACTGTCCTCTCTCATGAAAAGCCCCTCCCCAGCTTTCCTGGAGCCCCTTCAGGCACTGGAAGGTGCTCTAAGATCCCCCCAGAGCCTTCTCTTCTCCAGGCTGAACACCCTCAACTCCCTCAGCCTGCCTTCATAGCAGAGCTGCTCCAGCCCTTTGATCATCTTTGTGGCCTTCTCTGGACCGTCTCCAGCAGCTCCATGTCTTCCCTGTGCTGAGGGCTCCAGAGCTGCTCTCAGTACCCCAGGTGGGGTCTCACCAGAGCACAGCAGAGGGGCAGAATCCCCTCCCTCACCCCGATGGCCACACTTGTTTTGATGCAGCCCAGGACACGGTTGGTTTCTGGGCTGTGTCCTGCTTTCAATATTAAAGCTGAATCCCAAAAACCAGAGGACAGAATTGCTCTCTATTACCCCCCTCCAGCCTCCCAAGGGAAGACAGAAGGGGAACAAGGAAGAGAGACTTAAACTTTGGAAACTGAAACTAGAAACACATTTACTGCAACACAAGGTGAAAGGGTAAAACGTGGGGGAAGAACAGGAAAGTACTTCTATACAAAACCCATCTGGATGATGGCAGGGACATGGGACAGGCAGGGCTGCTCCAGGGAGAGGTCCACAGCTCCTCACAGCACCCGATGCAGGTGGATTCTGGAGCAGCTGGGAAGCCAAAGGAACCAGCAGCAGCCCCGGCAGGGAGAAAGGAGCAGGAAGGGAGAAGGTCCCTTATTCCAGCTCTCCTGGCTTGGATAGATTGTGACAGGGAGCGGGTGGGAATACTGACTGGTTGTGTTTCTGTTCTTCAGTGTCCTGGCTCTTTGGTGCGTGGGCATCTACGTCCCGTCCCTTTACTGCCAATGTCTCTAATCAGGCAGCAATATCTTGCCACAGGGGTCGGCCCAAAGGGGCTTCCCCCTGCGCTGCCAATTGTCCCGTTTCCATCCCTTTAGCCACCCCCACAAAGCATTTGCTGCCATCCAGGAACCCGTGCAGAGGTAAAGTATTGGCCCCTGCTCCCGCCCTGCAATGTCCAGGGCCAGCTGGACGGCCTTTCCTTCTGCAAATCGCCTCGAGCCACCTTCTCCGTCCTCAGCTTGTGCAGCCTGTCTCGTAGGACTCCAGACTGCAGCTTTCCACCTCCAATGACTTCCTGCAAGATGGCAGGATCCACCAGTGAAAAGAGCAAATTGCTTTTCATGCTCTGACAGTTGATTACCTGGGGCAGCCTCCTCTGCACCAGTCCCTGTCTCGTCCGGTGCCATTCCAAAATCTTTGCCTCTGGCCAGTTCGGAATCACCTCCACCCTGCCTGGGCCATTGGGGCCCCTGTTCCAGCTCGCTGTGTTATCAGGGCCATCCCCTTGATCCAGATGGCATGGGTGGCACGGTGTGTGGGTGAGGCCCTCCCTTTATCCATCCATTCCAGGACTGGCAGGCCAGGTGCTGGGAGGAGCGTTGCTTCTGCACCAATGACCTGGGAAGCAGCTCGCACTCCTTCACAGGCAGCCAGTATCTCTTTTTCACCTGGGGTATCATTGGCTTCTGAGCCTTTATACTGCTGGATCCAAAATCCCAAGGGACGACGTCTGGTCTCACCAGGTGCTTTTTGCCAGAGGTTCCAGACAAGGCCACTGTCACCAGCTGCAGGGTAGAGCACAGTTTTGATTCCCTGTTGTCCTGGTTTGAGCCAGGATAAAGCCAGTTTTTCTTTTGCTGATTCCTTTTTACATTTCAGTGAGCTTTCTTCAACTAGCAACTGCGTGTTCTGCTAGGTTGATAAGGCACTGGAATGTTTTTGTAATTGCTGGTCTCTCAAGGTCGTGCCTTTGCTCTGCCGGCTCAGACACTGCGGGGGGACCTGTGGCCCCCCCGTGGGAGGCTGGGTTAGACGAACAGCAAAACTGGCCAGAGATATTCCATCCCATATATCTACGTAGGCTCGGGGGAAGGTCGGAGATGACAGAAGAAAACTTCCTTCCTTCCTGCTTCGCTCTCTCTCTGCTTTGCTTCGCCTCTCTGTCCCCCTTCCTTCTTCTCTCTTTCTTTTGTTCATGGCCGGCGTCTGGGAAAACACCATCTGCCCATCATCGTCGACCCACCGACCTCAAGCCCTCCTGACCCTCGTAACTCTCTGCCTTTCTCCAGGAGCAGCTTCGGGATTCCTCGGAATTGTCTCGTCTGAGGGAAGTGCTGTGGGAGTTGCTGGGGGTAGGGGGAGGCGAGAGGCTTCTACCACACCTTTGTATAATCACTATATATATATATACTCTCATATCACATATTAGCATTCTAAATAAAGCTGCACGGTTCAGTTTTCAATCTAGCCAAGTCTCTCTCTTTTTCTCTCTCTCCTTCCCTACCTGGGTGGGAGGGGGAGGGGATCGAGAGCATTGTTGTCAAACGTTGAAAACAATTAATTGGCGCCCAACGTGGGGCTCAAATTTTAAGCCCAGATTACAAATTCCATCTCTGATGAGAGAAATCCCTCACATAGCAATGGCAAGCAATTTTTCTGAATTTTCTGATGGATTGAAAACTGAACAGACATTTCCTGCAATGAATCTACTGGATTTTCTTTCAAGCCTGCAGCTGTACATGTGGTATGCAGCCGAGAGCATTCTGGGTTTTGTGGCTGCTCTTGTGATCGTTTTATGGTTTATTGATAGAAGTGTAGCCATTATCAACCGTATCATCACTGGCTTGGTGATTTTGGAGATTATGATACTGCTCTTTATGGGGGCACTGTATAAGTACAGCCACAGTACAAGTTCTAGCTGGTCCAACTTTAAACCTCTGTTTTCTTTCAAGCTGAATCTCCCAGCTTTTGATCTGAATAGCATTGTCACAGTAGGCTTGTTTTTGCTGAATGTTTATAATGTAATGTGGATGCGTAGGGCCAGCTGCTGCTCTGCTCACTGCCATTCCCCCATAGGCAATGCTGCTGCCACTGCTGCTGCCAACTCCACTGCTGCCAATACCACCACTCCTACTACTACAAAAACAACTGCTCCTACAGAGATAGAGTCCGATCCATCGCAAATCAGGCTAGTTCACCCTGTGACCAGGAGCAAGGCAAAGGCAAAACGCTCCACCCTTTTCACCCGCTCCCATCTGAGATATCCAGAGTTCCTTAAAGCAGCAGAAGGTGAGGGTGAGGAAGAAGAGGATTCTAAATTAGTTGATGGAGCGGGTGCCTCTCAGACAGATAAAGACCACTCTCAAACAGATAAAGAGAGAGCAGGCCCTCCTCAATCAGATGACGACGACAACCTTTTCCATCCTTACTCTATGAAAGAACTGCGCCTCATGAGAAAGGACTTTACCCGCATTGAGGGTGAGGGAATTCTTCCATGGTTGCTCCGATGCTTTGATAGTGGTGCTGAAACCCACAACGTGGAAGAGAGGGAAGCCAAGCAGTTGGGATCCCTGGCCAGAGATGCTGGTATTGACAGAGCACTTAGTAATAAGGTGGGAATTACCACCCTGTGGGACCGACTCCTTTCAGCTGTGAGAGAGAGATACCCCCACAAGGGTGACATCGAATGGCGCCGGAGCAGAACACCCACTCTTGAGAGAGACATCACATACTTGAGAGAGATAGCTGTGCAAGAAGTTATCTATGATAAAGATGGACTTAGAAATCCTGATGATGTTGAGTGTGACACACAGATGTTCTGGAGATTTGCTCAGGCTGTACCAGCAGCACATGCCCAGATATTCTCCTTCATGGGATGCTTTGATGAGGGCCTAAGACCAACTGTGCGTGAGGTGGCTTTCGAAGCACGACAGTATGGAGACATCATCTCTGATTCCCTTCAGTTCCAAACCTCAGCCATTGAAAATGTGACTGACAGAAAGAATAGGATGCGAAATAGATGGGGAAGTAAACCCCAGATTCTCCCTAGAGACGACGGGCCACATGTTGCAGTCATTAATAAGAGACGTCCTGCTACGAGACAGCAGCGAGGAAGACAGGACTCACTGCGACACCACCTGTGGTCTCTCTTGAAAAATTATTTTAAAGAGGACATGAGAGTCTGGGACAAGAAACCTAATCGTCCAGGTATTGTGGAAGCAATTACAAACTGGCCAGAAGGCACCCACTTTGGAATGCCACCACAAGAAGTGGTAAAACGAGCTCAAGAAGCTCCACCATATGATCATCTACCAGAGACTGAGAAACAATTTGCTCTTTTCACCGATGGCTCCTGTCGTCTTGTAGGGAACCACCGGCAGTGGAAAGCTGCCCTGTGGAGTCCTGCACGACTGGTTGCTCAAGTAGCTGAAGGAGAAGGTAAATCAAGTCAGTTTGCAGAGGTCAAAGCCATCCAGCTGGCTTTGGACATTGCTGAGCGAGAGGGGTGGCCGAGACTCTACCTCTACACTGACTCGTGGATGGCAGCAAATGCCTTGTGGGGTTGGCTAAAACAGTGGCAGCAGAATAACTGGCAGCGAAAGGGTAAACCTATTTGGGTTGCTGACCTGTGGAAAGACATTGCAGCTCGGATGGAGAAATTGGTGGTAAAAGTGCGTCATGTAGATGCACACGTGCCTCTGAGTCGAGCCACTGAGGAACATCGACACAACCAACGAGCAGATGAGGCTGCTCAAGTGTTCCAAGTAGACTTAGATTGGGAACACAAGGGTGAGCTTTTTCTGGCTCGGTGGGCCCATGATGCTTCAGGTCATCAGGGCAGAGATGCAACATACAAATGGGCTCGTGACCGAGGGGTGGATCTAACCATGAGCACTATTGCGCAGGTGATCCACAATTGTGAAACGTGTGCTGCAATTAAACAGGCAAGATGGTTGAAACCATTGTGGTATGAGGGGAGGTGGTCGAAGTACAGGTTTGGGGAGGCCTGGCAAATTGACTACATCACACTGCCTCAGAGCCACCAGGGTAAGCGCTATGTGCTTACAATGGTGGAGACAAGTACAGGATGGTTGGAGACATATCCTGTGCCTCATGCCACAGCCAGGAATACTATCTTAGGTCTTGAAAGGCAAATTCTGTGGAGACATGGTACTCCAGAGAGGATTGAGTCAGAAAATGGGACCCTTTTCAAAAATAGACTGGTTACTGATTGGGCTAAAGAGCCTGGTATTGAGTGGATCTACCATATCCCATACTATGCACAAGCCCCAGGGAAGATTGAAAGGTACAATGGTCTGTTGAAAGCTACCCTAAAGGCAATGAGGGGTGGAACTTTCAAAAAGTGGGATAAAAATTTGGCAAAGGCCACCTGGTTAGTTAATACCAGAGGATCCATCAATCGGGCTGGGGCTGCTCAATCAGACCTTATGCATACTGCAGATGGGGATAAAGTCCCTGTGGTATGTGAAAGAAACTTGTTGGGTAAAAGTGTCTGGGTCTATCCTGCTTCAGGCAAAGGTAAACCTGTCAGGGGTATTGCTTTTGCTCAGGGACCTGGACATACTTGGTGTGTAATGATGGAGGATGGTGAGGTACAATATGTTCCTCAGGGTAATTTGACGTTGGGAGAGAATTCTTGATTTGGCAATAGGTAAGGTATAGAGCCTATACGTAATGTATGGTATGGAATAAGGGGTGGAATGTCCTAGTTTGAGCCAGGATAACGCCAGTTTTTCTTTTGCTGATTCCTTTTTTCATTTCAGTGAGCTTTCTTCAACTAGCAACTGCGTGTTCTGCTAGGTTGATAAGACACTGGAATGTTTTTGTAATTGCTGGTCTCTCAAGGTCCTGCCTTTGCTCTGCCGGCTCAGACACTGCGGGGGGACCTGTGGCCCCCCCGTGGGAGGCTGGGTTAGACGAACAGCAAAACTGGCCAGAGATATTCCATCCCATATATCTACACAGGCTCGGGGGAAGGTCAGAGATGACAGAAGAAAACTTCCTTCCTTCCTGCTTTGCAGGAAGGATTTGATTTGTGGACTGCTCAGTGGATGAGGAATGGGTGAGATGGTCGGATCCAGAGGGCAGTGGTGAATGGCTCAGTGTCCAGATGGAGATGGTGACAAGTGTCCCTCAGGGGTCCGGCCTGGGACCAGTCCTGGTTAATATCTGTATCAATGACCTAGAGAGCTGAGTGGTGCAAGTGACATGGCTGGGGGACAGGATGCCATGCAGAGCAGCTAATTGGGGTTACTGGACAGCCAAGGACTCAGAGCAAGTGTTAGAAACTTTAATAATGGATCAAGAGGAAACAAAGCAGGTCCGTGTCTCAGTTGTAGTGACACAAGTGCAAACATCTTTGCAGGAGCAAAATCATGGATGACAATAACAACAGCAGTAATGAGAAATAAAGTTAAAAAAATACAAATAAATAAATTATAAAAAACATAAAAACCCCCAACAGAACAGAATACCAAAAAAAAAAAAAAACAACAACAAAAATTAACAAACAAACAAAAAGTGGGGAATAACATAAAGTGGAGTCATGTGTGGAAAGACGATTTAATTCTCTCACTCTTGAACAATGAAGAAATCACTTTCCTGAGGGCGTCCTTGAGCTCCTGGTTCCTCATGCTGTAGATGAGGGGGTTCACTGCTGGAGGCACCACTGAGTACAGAACTGCCACCACCAGGTCCAGGGATGGGGAGGAGATGGAGGGGGGCTTCAGGTAGGCAAACAGGACAGTGCTGATGAACAGGGAGACCACGGCCAGGTGAGGGAGGCAGGTGGAAAAGGCTTTGTGCCTTCCCTGCTGAGAGGGGATCCTCAGCACAGCCCTGAAGATCTGCACATAGGACACCACCATGAAGACAAAACAGCCAAAAGCTAACAAGACACTAACCACAATAAGCCCAAGTTCCCTGAGGTAAAAGTGTGAGCAGGAGAGCTTGAGGATCTGGGGGATTTCACAGAAGAACTGTCCCAGGACATTGCCCTGGCAGAGGGGCAGTGAAAATGTACTGGCTGTGTGCAGCAGAGCATTGAGAAACCCAGAGGCCCAGGCAGCTGCTGCCATGTGGACACAAGCTCTGCTGCCCAGGAGGGTCCCGTAGTGCAGGGGTCTGCAGATGGCCACGTAGCGGTCATAGCACATGATGGTGAGAAGGGACCACTCTGCTTGAAGGAAGAAGACAAAGAACAAGAGCTGTGCAGCACATGCTGAGTAGGAGATGGCCCTGGTGTCCCAGCGGGAATTGGCCATGGCTTTGGGGAGGGTGGTGGAGATGCAGCCCAGGTCGAGGAGGGAGAGGTTGAGCAGGAAGAAGTACATGGGGGTGTGGAGGTGGTGGTCCCAGGCGATGGTGGTGATGATGAGGCCGTTGCCCAGGAGGGCAGCCAGGTAGATGCCCAGGAAGAGCCAGAAGTGCAGGAGCTGCAGCTCCCGCCTGTCTGCGAATGCCAGGAGGAGGAACTGGCTGATGGAGCTGCTGTTGGACATCCCAGCCCTTTCCTCATGAGGTGCTGCCAGAGGAGGAAAGCACACTCACAAGTCAGGACAGCCCTGAGCAAATCTCTTCCCATTCCCTCCCTTCACACCCCAGCCCCTGAAAACGGACATTGACTCTCTCCTTGGTTACAGAACATTCCTCCATCTCCCTGGCTGGAGCTCTGGTCTGTTCTGGCCAGGTGTGCTGTGAGGAGCCCAGCTGCCAAAAGAGTTCTCCCTGCTCCACAGGAGGGGGGAGCTGGGAAAAGTATGACAGCTTCAAAAATTCCCTCTTTTCCTCATCTGTGATCCACTTGTGCATATTCCTGTAGGAGAACCTCCACGAAACTCCTACAGCTGTGGTGCCACCAGCAGAGCTGGCTGGTCCCAAGCCCTCCACCCCAGCATGTCCAGAGAACCTCAGCTGGGCTGGGCCCAGCGGTTTTGCTGCCCTGGCCACAGCTGCCTGAGAGCTCCTGCAGAATCGGTGTCTGAGCTGCACCTTAGACACCCTTGTCCTTAGGGAGCCTGAGGGGAAGGGCAAGGACAGCACAGGCAGCAGGGCCAGATGGAGAAATGCCCCGATGCTCCCAGAGAGGGAGGACAGGCACCCTGAGGTGGCACTTGGACGCTTCTCCTCCGCAGGGATCAAGCTGCTAAGCAGGTGACTCAGGCTGAGATCCCAGTGCCTTGGAGCCAGGAGCTCTGCTGTGGAGCAGAGGAGACCAAGGGCTTGCTGCGGGGTGTTGCCTTTCGGGGAAAGGCGTGACGACCTGGTTCAAGAACGGCACGGCGGCCAACCCCAGGCCGCTCGGTCCATCAGCTCACAGACACCAATGTGGTGGATGGCAAATGGCGTTTATTAGTGTTTACCGCGGTGTTTATATGAGTTAGGTCTGTGGTGTCACTTCCGTCTGCTTACATCGTGAACTAAGTGCTATTGGCTATTAGGAGAGGGGCCTTATCTTTCCGTACAGCGCGAAATCTTCCGGCCGCCGGACCCTAACTACCCACATTTGCCCCCTCCCTATGCACAGTTAAAATTGGTTAAAATGTGACAGTCTTAAAAAAGGATATGTTAACAATCTTAAAAAATGTGTTACAAACCTGAATAGAAAACATAGTGCACGTTAGACAAGAGGTAGTTGAAAGTAATGATGTATCTCTAGAGATAGCTACAGGAGATTCTGAAGAAAAACATTCTTAAAGCAGTTGTTGGCGTTCTATCAGCATGATGTCAGCCTTCTCCAGCCGGCTCTTGACAAACGCCACGAGCCTATTCAGTATACAGGGTCCAAAGATCAAGGTTATCAGAATCATTGCGACTGGCCCTATCAAGGTGGATATCAGGGTGGTCAGCCAAGGTGAATAGTTAAACCAGGATGTAAACCAGCTTTCCTGCGCCTCTCGTTCCCTTTTCCGTTTTTCCAACCCCTCTCGCAGTTTGGCCATCGTGTCCCTCACTATCCCGGTGTGGTCCGCGTGTACACAACACTCTTCCCCTAGTGCAGCGCACACTCCCCCTTGCTGTAAAAACATTAGATTTAGTCCTCTCCCATTCTGCAGCACTACTTCAGATGGTGACCTGAGTGATTGTTCTAGCGCACTTATTGATTGTTCAATTCTAGCCAGGTCTTCATCCACTGCCATCCTCAAGGCACTGAATTCTTTATTCTGTTGGACCATGGATGCCACTCCTGTGCCTACTCCTGCCCCTCCTAAGATCATTAGGGTAGCTATTGTTAGTGCTGTAAAGGGTTCTCGCTTTGACAGATGATGTTCTGGGTTAATCAGAGAGTCATAGACAACGTCTTCGGGATGGTAAAAGACTTTAGGGACTATAGCTACCTGGACACAATATTCTGAGGATTCATCAAATTTGTCCAACGACAGACAAGGTGTAACTCCCGTGACAGAGCAAACCCACTTGGTATTGTCGGCCGGTACTAACCACTTTGCAGGGATTTTACCTTGTACCTTACTATCACACAGTTGTTCTTTGTTCTCGGGGACTTTACCTACACACACGCCGCTTCCCACCACCCGTGCTAGTGTGATCCCTTGCTTATCTGTTTCCCATATGCACTGAGCCGGATTTGAACCCTTCATTTGTAGGGGTGTGTTACTTACTGCTACAGCCTCATAAAAGGGTGGTTTTATTCCGTAGCACAGCCAACAATGCTCCGTGAGATTTGGATTTGTTTTGTTCAGTATTTGGTAGCTAGCTTGCATCATTTTCCAGAGCGACTCTCTTTCAGGAATTTTGGTGGTGTGTGTTGTCATGGGAGCTTTTGTCAGTTTTTCCTGATTGTCCGTCTTTTTAGTCACATAGTTCTGATTAGGGATAGTCAGGGTTTTGCTGACAGGGCTTGGTTGGGGCCTACTGGCCGCGGGTCATTCGGGACGACCTCCTTTTTTATGAGGATTAAGCCACCTCGGTCTGTCCCTGGCTCTGAGTACCTTACTCCCCAAACTTTTCCAAGTAACCAACTGTCCTCTTCAGGCTTGGTAACATTTAAGAAGAGGAACTGACAAGTTCCACGCCACCATCCTCTCGGTAAAGCGCACCCATATGGACCCCACTGAACTTTTAGGTATCTGTCTTTACCACTACCCGATATCCAAAAAGGGGCTATGGTCTCACATCCCCAGTAATTACAGAAGTACTGGCTAGGGGATTTGCAATTCCCTTTCCCAGGGTTTGAGCTGGGACACATGTAAAATACTACGTCTACTGTGCATCTGTTTTTTGGGACAAGCTGGCAGAGACTGGCACTAAAACTTGGCGCACCTGATGTTATTTGAGTTGCAATAACCTGCTGATCTTTGACTCGAAGGAGTGACCATTTAAATGGCTGGTGAGGGTGAGCTAATGTTACCTGTCCTGTGGTGACAAGTTCTAAAATCAAGATCACACAAAGACATCATAGCCCCCAGCCACAGGGGCCATGTCGCCGTTGTTTGGGTTCTGCCAGTGTGGAACTCTCTGGTGTGGACAGGTCGCTTGTTGGCTTGTCATTCTCTCTTGCCTCCGAGGCGTACGGGTCACGGGGGCGTCCGATAATCTGGTCCTGGGAACAGAAACTCAAGACACCATCTATGAGGGTGGGGACCATGGCAGAATTAAGCCCTTTTTCCACAACTGCCTTAACAATTGCTTGTATATCCTTAGCGTTTATTGGTGAGTGGACCCTCTGTCCCCTGTCCGTCACCCAGACCGGGAATGCTCGCGTGGCCGGTGGGACCCCTTCGGCACACGCAACCTCTACTCTCTTCCAGTCGGTGACAGGGATGTTTTTCCCTCGCGGTCCCTTTTTATTTGGGATGAGAATGTTTTTGCTTTTGACTGTATATATTCCCATTTCCTCCTCCTCAGAGTTTGAATCGGTAAGAAGCCACTCATCCCGGCTGGTGTCTGATCCGAAGTCAGAGCTCGACTGACCGGCTACTTCCGGTCCCCAGTACCTTTTTGTTGAGCTCCGGCCTCGCCCACTTCCCTTACAGGCGGGCTGTTCCAGGCTCCTGCACCGCCCACGGGCCGTTCCCTCCCCCTTGGCTCATCCCCCCCTCCCAGCTTGCTCCGCGCCAGGCTTGGCGGGGGAGTTGCCCTACGAAGGCATTTTTTCAGATAGCGACTCCGGTTGGCTTTCTGCCCTTCGCTCCTGCTCCCATCCTCCTCCGCCTCGCTCATGGTCCCATCCTCCTCCGCCTCGCTCACACTCCCCTCACATTCTTTCACCTCCCCCCTCCTTCTGTGTGCACTTGCTGATACCAACTTTTCCTCCCTTTTACCACCACGGGCATCTTTACCTCGCCCCCCCCCTTTTTTGCTCAGCGCCATTTTGGGGTGTATAGGGCGGCGGTTCAGCCCGAACCTCCTCAGACTCTGCTTTCTCTGCGGCGCCCCGAGCCTCCTCCGCCAACCCGCCCCAGAAGGATTGAGCTCGTTTCTGTCCCTCCGTAAGCGGGTCGGGGTCTGGAGACCGAGGGGACGCATCACCCTCCCTCAGCTCTGCCACCCTTAAACCCTCCCCAGACTCAGCAAAACCATCATCACCCGGGGGGTGCAAAGTCTGTGTGGCTGCCCCGACTCCCAACTTCGGGGTGGCCAGCAAACAGTTCTTTGCCGCCCTCCAGGTCTCCTGCTCCTGTAGAGCCTTCTGCAACGCCTGCACGACTTTCCCCCACGACTTAAGGTGCTTCCCACGACCCGAGAGCATCGTCTCCTGAGCCAATGCTTCAGTGCATTTGTCCCACACCTCAGGGTGGAGAATATCTACCGGCTGGTCAATGACCCCGATCTCCAAAAGCCTCGCAACGGCGAGAGTAAAATCTTTAGCCTTACAATCTATCCCCCCCTGGTTATGTAATTGCAATACGACCTTAACAAGGGCTTCCATCCTCCTTGTCGGTCCGCTCCTCCCCGCCGGACCGGTCCTGCCGCTCCGGCCGCCGCTTTCCTGACTCCAGGTAAATTTCCCGATTCCAGGCGTGTTCCCGGGTTTCGGCACCACTTGTTGCCTTTCGTGAAAGGCGTGACGACCTGGTTCAAGAACGGCACGGCGGCCAACCCCAGGCCGCTCGGTCCATCAGCTCACAGACACCAATGTGGTGGATGGCAAATGGCGTTTATTAGTGTTTACCGCGGTGTTTATATGAGTTAGGTCTGTGGTGTCACTTCCGTCTGCTTACATCGTGAACTAAGTGCTATTGGCTATTAGGAGAGGGGCCTTATCTTTCCGTACAGCGCGAAATCTTCCGGCCGCCGGACCCTAACTACCCACACACCCATTATGACGTCAACCACTATGACGTCACCGATTATGACGACATCCATTATGACATCACCCAGTATGACATCATCAGTTATTATGTCGTCCATTATGATGTCACCCGTTATGACATCACCCATTATATCACCAAGTATGACATCACTGATTATGACATCATCTATTATGACATCTTCCGGTATTACATCATCCATTATGATGTCATCTACTATGTCATCACCAACTATTACATCACCCCTGATGACATCACCAATTCTGACGTCACCTCTTATGACATCACCAGCTCTGACATCACCCATTATGATGTCACCCATTATGACATCACCCATTGTGACGACATCCATTATGTCATCACCCATTATGACACCACCAGTTCTTAGGTCGTCCATTATGATGTCACCAATTATGACATCTTCCATTAATACAGCATCCATTATGACGTCACCAATTATGATACCTTCAAATATGATGTCATCCATTATGATGTCTAACATTATGACATCAACAACGATGACGTAACCCTTTATGACATCATCCATTATGATGTCACCCATTATGACATAAACAATTATGACGACACCCATTATGATATCATCCATTATGATGTCATCTATTATGACGTCACCTATTATGACGTCACCATATTATGACGTCACCAAGCATGACATCACCCATTATGACATCATCTATTATGACATCTTCCATTATGACATCATATATTATGACGCCATTCATTTTGACGTCACCAACTGTGACGTCACCCATCATTACATCACCCATTGTGACGTCACCCATTATGACATCACCCATTATGACATCATGCATTATGACTACATCAATTATGACATCAGCCATTATGACACCAAGAATTATGCTGTCATCCATTATGACATCATCCATTATGTCATCACCAACTATGACATCACCCTTGATGACATCACCAACTATGACGTCACCCATTAGGACATCATAAACTCTAACGTCAACCATAATGACGTCACCCCTTATGACGTCACCAACTATGACCTCACCCATTATGACATCACCCATTGTGACGTAACACATACTGACACATACTGACAGCTTGTTTGTTGTTATTGGGTCTTGATCTTGGAATCCTTTACCCAGCCACACCAGCCTCCCACTGCGGTGAGGAGCGTTAGAAAGCAGGGTGGTTTGGAAGCTCCGAATTTTTGTTTCAGTTGGTGACCCAGATGGGACTCTTTCCTCTGCTCGGCTGCGGGAACCTCCGAATCGGCGCCCCCCTAGGCTGGCCCCAGAGAATACTCTGGAGGGACTCACTGATTTAGCAGATCCACGTGGGAGCAGACAAGGACCTCTGGTAAGAATAAGGCATTCTTTTGTTTGTTTGGTTGGTTTTGGGACCGGTCAGTTGGAAGGCTGCCTCGTAAGTCGCAGGTCGTAAGAACCCCGCAGGGTGGCGAGAGCACAGTAGAGGGTGCTTTTGGTTCAGCACACGTGAGCGTGCTTTGGGTACAAGCTCAGTAGAGTGAGCTTTGGTACATTTGGTTCAGCACACGTAAGTGTGCGTTGGCGGTATAAGCTCAGTAGAGTGAGCTTGTACAAGTATTGATTTCCTGGTAATCGGACTCGGCAAATGTTATTTTAGGTTGTGAACTTGGAAAAATGTTATCTGGATATTGATCTATTATTGGAAATACTGATTTTTTTGTTTGGGAATGTCATTGTATTATCTCATGAGATTGGTTGAAATATTTGTGAATTGGGTGTGTGTGTGTGACTGAGACGTGATCCGCGGTTCCGTAGCTCCGCGAGGGGCGCGGCCGGAGACGAACAAAGCGGAAGTTTTGTCATTTGTAACTATGTTTAGAGGTCTCTTTAAAATTGAAACAATAGCAAAGTGTGACTGATAGTAACTTGGAGTGTCTTATCAGCTGCCGAAGGGATAATAACTGGATTGATAATTGTTTAATGTGTGTTTTGTAAGTGTCCCAAGTTCCCTATGTTTTATGTGATTAATGTAAGTTTTTTTGAGACAATGGTATAATTGGAATTGTCAATTGTGGGGCTGACCTGTTGATATTTGGGAAAAATTTATAGCCTCACTGAAGTATATTGTGTTGGGTTAAAAATGAGAAACACACAGGACAGTGGAATTCTTCAGAAATGTCCCCTGGGCTGTATACGGGCCTACTGGAAGAATATTGCAGAGGGGCAGGGAGAGTCACTTAGTAAAAAAACTCTCATCAAATATTGTAACCAATGGTGGCCGCCATATCGATTAGAAAATGAAGAAAAAGTGGCCAATGAATGGGACCCCAAATTATAATACCCTCCTTCAACTTATGTTATTTCTCAGGAGAGAGGATCAGTTACGCAGATATGTTCGTTTCCCTGCAAAATCATCCGGAGTGGCAAAGGGACTGTGGGATGGTCCCACCCTCTGACCTGCTCTAAAGGTGGTATTGTGAAAAAATTTAGCTGTCTTACTTGTCTGGTAACTGTTAAAAAAGTTTAGTTTGTGTCTGGTATTGTCCTTTTATTTCACTTGTGTCTTGTAACACGATAACGTATCCTCAGCAGGATGTGACATTACTAAATGCTCACCATTAGGATGTATTCTGGAGGTTGGAATAAGTTTGAGAGTAAGGCTCTGAAGACTCGTGTATTGCAATCAATGTGGTTTTGCAGGCATGAAGGAGGATGAGATGTGCCGCGTGTGGATGTTTTTATGATAATGAAATGTGAGTTTAGTAAAGAAAGTTGTTTTAAGTCGAGGAGAATATAGAGGATCAGTTAATGGAACCCTCAGCTCTCCCTCTCCACCCTGGTAATACAAGGAGGAGTGAAATGGGGGCGAATAGATGTTTGGAGGATACAGATTCCAGTCAGGTGGCTGGGAGAGTGGGGCAGTGTCTCGCTGTTCATGCCCCTTTAAGATGAGCATTCAAGGTGGAAGGACGGCTGGTTGATATGCATGTCCCTCTTAAAGCATTGGACCTGTTAAATTGGAAACAGTTTGTGGGGCCAATGTGAAGAAAAGTATTGAAGCTACTAAAAGTAATAATGATAATTGAAAAATATATAATATTAAAAATAAATAATAATCCTCTTCAGTAATGAAAACAGTGAAGAGTTGAAAAAGCTAAATAAATGGAATATAAACATCCACAAGATTATATTAACCATCTTTTTCCCAGGGAGAACCCAGACTGGAATCCTAACTCCAGGAGGGACCTGGACAGACTAGAGGAATGTCAACAATTAATTTTGGATGGGGTCCAGGTTGGGACCCACAAACCAAACCGAACAAACTTGTGCATGAGGTTAAACAAGGGTCTGACAAGGCATTTTCAATCTCTTTTGAGAGGCTATGTGAGCCTGCTAGAAAAATTGATATATTGGGACCCGGAACCTAACTGTAAATGTTTTACATATTGTTTACATGTCGGCCTGCCCTGGATAACAGAAAGCAAAAAAGCAGAGACCAGGCCAGAGTGAGATCATTGTCTGAGTTACTGCTGAAATCGAGCCTGGTTGGGTTATATCAGTGTGTATATTGTAAGCAAGAAGTGCATTGGAAAATGAATTGTCCCCAATCCTGGCAGAAGCCTCTAGGTCTAAATTAGATCCTATCTGGACAATAGATCAAGATAAGGGCTCAGACTGGCTGGAGGTTGAATTAAATTCCCTAGCACAACCATGAAGCTGGGAAGGACAGGGTTATTTTTCAGTGAATACAGGAGCTAGTTATGCTGTTCTAAATTCTTGCAAGGAACCTGAAGGAAGAAACAACCAGATTATAGGACACAACACAACCTCGTCAGAATCAGAACATGAGGGTAACACCAGCGACTGGACAGGTACAGTACCAGACATCAGAACTCCTTGGGCCAGTGCTGCTAGGAGCTTCGTTTGGGTCCTACACAGATCCAATCCTTGCAACCTCACTGAGGCCGAAACATCAAGTTCCTCAGAACCAGCATCTGTGGTGAGCACAAAAGATCTGGGCCAGGACAGAACCAAGGGGAACTGAACTTTTGGGAGGGTCCTGTACCAGCCAATCACAACAACAACAGCTACGACAGAGATCCCTAGGG
The DNA here is from genome assembly GCF_020740795.1 of Apus apus. Lineage (NCBI taxonomy): Eukaryota > Metazoa > Chordata > Aves > Apodiformes > Apodidae > Apus > Apus apus. The sequence continues at coordinate 10,123 of NW_026248874.1, read as the reverse complement.
TACTTCCTACTGCTGGGGTTCACTGGCTTCAGGAGTGAGACACAGTTAAGTTCCCTTAGGAGGGGTCCATTTCAAACAGCTGGGATCAATTATCTTATTGCTGTTGGATCTTTTAGCCTCTTTGGCTCTCCACTCATCAATCAGATCCTAAGGGAAAGAGCATGAAAGGGCAGGTTAAAACACATGATCCACACTGGAGAATTATCCAAGGTACAACAGCACACAGGCAAGTCCACAAGCCTGAAGGTGACCAGCCTCCTAACTGCTCAACATGACAAAAATAACTTTTCCTCTGCAGAGCTTTCTCCAGGCCCTTCCAATCCCACTGATCAGCTGCTTTTAGCAACCAAGTGAAGTCTCAGGGAGGGAAGAACAAAAGAGAGACTTATAAACCACTTGTCTCATGTCTAAACAGGGTACAAACAGGACTCATTCAAGATTCCATTGATTCAGTTCACTTCTATGTCAACCATTTGCCCAATAAAGGGCAGGCATGAGGAGGAGCACAATGGGAATATTGATCCATTGTCCCCTAAAAAGCCACTTACACCGAGCAGAGTTATTCCACACGTGAGAAAAGGAAAGTCAGTGCACCATATTCTACACTACTGAAGACTCACCTTGGATGTTCACATCATATTTGATCAGTTACTGCATTTGAAAACTACAGTGTTCCCCCTCGGCTAGAACCAAAAGACTGGAAAGTCCAGCACAACACAAAGGAAACACTGATGTCAATGAGTTCATCTGAATTAAACAGCTAAATACAAGGAAACAAAAAAAAAATGCAGAAATAGCCACCACAAATCTTACCTGTCTTTTCAGGACCAGGTGTTTTCCCTTCCAGTACTTGAGCATCTGAAGTGCCTGCAAGGTGCTAACAATGTCAACAGGATGCACTGCAGTCTCCTGGCTGATTTCTGTAAACCAGCAGCACTTTATGTTAGAACAGACACAGATTCCCCTGCAATAGCCTGTAATTGTTAGTTGTCACCTCCAAGTTTCAGGCAACTCCTTTGGAAGGGATGCACACAAAATGCCCTGCACATGCTGAGGAGGTACCTGCTCTGGCTGTCTGACTTGCAGCCTTTCACCCTTCAGAACTACCCTGACATGTCTGGGAGATGCTGCACACTCCTTGGTGCCATCATCATAGAAATACTATTAAAGAAGTTCAAATAGTCTCAACGTTTTCCCACAGCATCAGAAAGCCTCTCAGTGGAGCCATTTTCCTATTTAAAATTCAAGTTTTAATTAGAAAATTAAATGATTCTAATCTACAGAGGGATAAAGTCCTTTCTGAATATTTTTAATGTATTTTTTTTAAAGAATAAGCCATTATATAGTTTTAAACTCTTCAAGCTGACTTATCTTTAGTGGTGGCAGGACTGGAAAGCAGCCATACCCAATTATAGGAATATTCCTCCAGCTCTGCTGCTACACAAACATCTCCATGAGTGAAGCATGACCTGCCCCATCTTTAAGGAAGATGAATGAATGAGATGCAGGGGGATGTTCCTGAACCCACTCACTGCAAACCTTTTCCCTGGGAAGCATACCTTTGACAGAAATCTCTTTTCCTTGGAAATTATGCAGGTAACGAAGAAGAACTTCCTTCCAGTAGCTCCTGTAGCTGATGAGCCCTAAACCAGACAGAGGACGTTCTGGAGAGCCAACTTTTTCTTCTACTTTAGAAAGCAAATAGCCTGCAAAGGAAAAAAAAAACCCAACTTTTATCCTTCCTAAACTACTCTCTCCTGACTGCTACCCTCTTTAGCACACAGAGAAAGCAGCTAGAATGAAGCCTGCTCAGCCACAACCGTAGATATATTAGATTTATCATGCCTCCAGGATTTCTCTCTCCATACTTACTGAAGTCAATGAGCATCTTGCCATAACCTTGCCTCATGTACTGGGGCATTGTCAGGATACAAGAAACATTGTAGCTGAGAAAAGAATTCTTCTGGTAAAAACAAGGAGAGAGAGAGAGAGAGGAGAGATTAACAGGTCTTGATCTGTACAAACAATGGGGATATCATCATCCCAGCAGACTGAACAAGCCTGTGCAACTGATACAATACAAGGTGAAAGGAGCAACAGCAGAAAAACCTGCCTAACAACAAGTCATACAATCATCCTTCAGCTACCAACCTGGCTTAGTGTCTTGCTTGATTAGCCATTACATTGGGTGTTTGGTGCACAACTTTAAGCCTAGGATAGCTGGCCGTGGAGTTGTGCCTGGGTGTGTATGGATGTTCAACTAACCTTGGAGAAATAACCTATCAGGTGACATCACCTATTATGAAGTCACTCATGATTTCACCAAGTATGACGTCACCCATTATGACATCATTTGTTATGACATCTTCCATTATGACATCATGCATTGTGACCTCATTCATTATGACGTCATTCAATATGACGTCACCAACTGTGACGTCACCCATTATGACATCATCCATTGTGACGTAACCCATTATGACATCATCCATTATGACATCATTCATTATGATGTCACCCATTACGATACCTCCAATTATGACATCACCCATTATAACTTCACCCATTATGACATCATCTAATATGTCATCACCAACTGTGACATCACCAGCTCTGACATCACCCATTATGAGTCAGCAACTATTACCTTACCCATTACAACATCACCCATTGTGATGTCATCCATTATGATGGTACCCATTATAACGTCACCCATTATGACATCATCAATTATGACATCATCCATTATGATATCATCCATTTTGAAGTCACACATTATGACGACATTCATTATAGTATCACCCATTATGACATAATCCATAATGACATCACCCATTATGACACCACCCATTATACCGTCAGCCATTCCATTATGACATCATCATACATTATGACGTCACCCAGTATGATGTCACGCGTTATGATTTCACCCATTATTATGTCAACAAATATGACATCACCCATTATGATTTCACCCATCATGATGTCACCAAGTATGACATCACCGAGTATGACATCATCCTTTATGAGGTCACCCATTATGAAATCACGCATTATGACATCACCCGTTGTGACTTCACCCATTATGATGTCACCCGTTATGATACCTCCAATTATGATGTCATCCATTATGATGTCTTCCATTATGACATCACCAACTATGACATCATCCATTATGACATCACCAACTGTGATGTCACCCATTACGACATCATGCATTATGATGTCACCCTTTATGACATCATCCGTTATAACATCACCCATTATGACATCACCTATTATGATGTCACCCACTATGATACCTCCAATTATGATGTCATCCATTATGATGTCTTCCATTACGACATCAGCAACTATGACATCACCCATTATGACGTCACTCATTATGACATCACAAACTCTGATGTCAACTACTATGACATCATCCATTATGACGTCACCAACTATGACGTCATCCATTACGACATCATCAACTATGACGTCACCCATTATACCATCACCAACTATGGCGGCATCTGCTATGAAATCACCACTGTGACATCACCCTTTATTACGTCATCCATCATGACGTTGATACATCGTAGAATATTTGTTAGTAAATTCAATAGAAATATAGCCTCATAAAAGTTTACTAAAATAATGGATTTGCTATACTAAGGGTTGCTTTTAAAACAAGGTGCTTTGTGAAACTATCAGTCAACTATGCCAAGCATCCTGGAGGTTGTGAGAACATCAAGTCTTCTAAGACCTGGCAGCCTACAGACACACTGATGTGGATTCTGACCCACCTGGGCAATCTACCAGTGTGAGACTGGAGACAGGACCAGGACAGAGACAGGACAAAGACGACAAAGGACTAGAATCAACAAAGACCCCCACAGGAGACCCTCGAGCAGGCATAATTACAAAGATAGCCAATTCCAGGAAATAAAATGACTATGTAAAAGAATTCTGGGGACTCATTGACATGGAACTGAAGATGCATGTTTTTGGTGTATATTAGTCAGGGTGTTTCACTGACTCCTTGGAGCACTCATGGTGGAGAATCCCCAGTGCTGCCCAGCGCTGCAATAAAGAATGCCTGCTCAATAACAGCTTGGTTGTTGTTATTGGGTCTTGATCTTGGAATCCTTACCCAGCTGCACCAGCCTCCCACTGTGGTGAGGAGTGTTAGAAAGCAGGGGGGTTTGGAAGCTCCAAATTTTTGTTTCAATGTCACCAACTATGATGTCACCAACTGTGATGTCACCCACTATGACGTTATCCAGCACCAGGTGACACTGCCCGTGGGGCACTCGCTGGGACCCACAGCCCCTTCCAGCCACTCCAACCTGTCCTGTTTGCCCCTGGCAGCCTTCAGGATTTCCCTGCCTGTGATCTCTGGCTGGTGCAGGTTCAAGCTCGCCTTGCAGACCTGGAAGGAGAGCACAGGAACGATGGCAAAGGCAGCCTGGCTCCCACCACCAGATGCCTGCTGGTGGCCAGCAGTGGCTGCTGGGGCAGGGATGCAGGAGATGATGGGGCTGCAGCTCTGCAGAGCAGCAGCTGACTCCAGGCAGAGGGAGGCTCCATCACCCTGTCCTGCCCCCACACGTGTCCTCCTTGGCACCCACCTGCTTGGATGTGACATGGAGCTGCACAGACTGCACCAGGGAGAAATGCCACTGCTCACCCTGCTGCTGAAGCTGCCTCTCCTCCAGGATGTCCTGCTGCTGGAGCAGGGTGGCTCTGCTGGGCTGCTCCAGGCTCTGCTCTCTGCAGGCCCCACGGCTCCTCTGCTGCACCTCCAGTTGCACCAGCTGGACAGGCAGATGTTCCCCAGCAGCTCCAGGACCCACCCGCTGCTCTTGGATGCTGGGCTGGCCCATGGTGCATGTCAACTGGTGCTCTGCCCCTGCTCCCCGGCCTCCTGCCCCTGCCTCCCTGCCCAGGGCAGCTGGCACGGGGGCCCTGTGGGCAGCTCTTGTGGCCCGAGGAGCACGGGGGGCAGCGGGCAGGGGCCGAGCCCCAGGGGCCCATCCACCCTCGGCTGCCCTGGCCGAGCTGCCCGCCCGGTCCCGCGGTGCCACCGGCTGCTGGACGGGTCCCCAGCGCCCGCTGACAACCCTGCCAATGGCCTCCTGGGCTGGGGCCCAGGCTGTGTCCTGCCCGGCTGGGGCAGAGGCTGCAGGGCTGGACAGGACAGGTCTCCAGCTCTGGGCCCTGGGGCGTCTGCCCCGCTCAGCCCAGATGCCCCCAGCAGACGGGACGGGCTGTCGGTCGCTGCTGGACGTGCCCCTGGCAGGGGGTGCAGGGGGCAGAGGGGGCAGCCTGGGGCAGGTGGGGGCAGCTCTGGGGCGCCCAGCTGCAGGTGCCTGCCCAGGGGCTGCTGCCTTGCTGAGGAGCAGTGGCAGGGATGGCTGATGGGCCATCCCCTCCTGCAGGGCCAGCCTGCCCGGCTGCAAGAGGAGCCGAGGAGAGAGGCCGTGGGAGCGGGACCTCTGTGCCCGCAGCCCCCGTGTCCCCGCTGGGACGGCTCCTGTGCCCGGGCTCCCCTCTCCTCCTGCCCTGCTCCTCTTCTGCCGCCTCTGCTGCAGGCCTGGCAGCTCTTTGCTGAGCTGAGAACGGGCCTGCTCCTTCTCCATGGACATCTTGGCTGTCCTCTGCTGGAGACGTGCCACGGGTGTCCAGGGGAGCTGCTGCTGCCTCCTGAGGGAGATGCTCTCCTGGCAGTGGGCACCCCACGGCTTGGCTTCCTTACATACCCCCTGGTCCCCATGCAGACCCATCACAGCGGTGTCCGGGCAACAGGCCCTGCATCACAGAGGCCTGGGGGTGGCTGTGGAGACGCCCACCCCTCACCTGCTGGGACCAGCTGGACCCACCTGCACGGCCCTCAGGTTCCCCAGCAGCAGGGAAGGCGCCCGGCGCGGCCAGGAGCTGCTCCCCTTCCTGCACACAGCGACCTCCTGCCCTTGGGGCGGGAAACCCGCACCTGGAAAAGGGCTCCACAGGAGCAGCTCCTCCTCCTCCCAGCAAGCAGGAATCCAGCCGAGTTAGAGACTTCAGGGCTAAACTGGCCAAACCCAGATGGTGCTGAAGAGTAGAACCTGTTCCTGCTGGTCACAAGGGCTGTGTTGAACTGGGCTGTGTCTCCCGCAGAGCCCAAGCAGCAGGATTCACTGGTACATCAGCCAGCCTGTCAGCATGAGGAACAACAGGACCCAGCTCAGCACAGACCACGAGCCTTCCTCCCAGAGACCCCTGCCCACGGCCCCGAGAGGCAGTGCACATGGGGAGGGGTGTAGCTTGATGTTAATGACTCCGGGGAAATGTTTTAAATATCATCATGGATCCAGGGAATCACTCTGTATAATCCCGCCCCCCCTCTCAGACAAGAAACACACGTGTATGTTTAAGTGCACAAACGTGTGTTGCTCTTCCCTGCTGGGCTGTGTCTGCAGGACTGATCCCCAGCCCAAGCAAGAACCCGCTTTAGAGCTGCTCAGGGCTAGAGAGTCTCTTCCCTCGTGTCACCAGGACCCCTCAAAGCCCCCCCTAGGAACCCCCCAGGGCCCATTTAGAGCCCCCAAGAACTCTCAAGGACCCACCCAGAACGCCCCGCAACACCTCAGAGGACCCTGCAACTCCAGAACTCCCCGGGACCCCTTAGAGCCACTGAGTCCCCTCAGAGACCCTCAGGGACATCCAGAGTCCTCGCTGGGATCACCTGGAACCACTCAGAGACCCCTGGGGCCCCTCCGACCTTCCCCCCATCATTTGAGGGTGACACTGCAACCTCCCACCATTGGGGACCCCCCACCTCATCTGTGGGTGCCCCGTGGAGAGCTCTGAGTGGTGAGTGAGGGGCAGGATCTCCCTTCCCAGGGGCTGGGGGTCAGGGCTGGCACCTCAGAGGTTCATGTGATGAGCCTCAAATGCCCTAACAAGCTGCTTATCTTTTTGTGCTTTCCTTCAAGTCCTCAAGATCACTGGAGCTGTTCCACAGTGCAGTGAAGGAGGAAGATTTCAAAGTGCACTTAATGAAAGAGATCCGTGGGGGGGCTTCCCGGGAACCGGGGCGACCCCTCCCAGCAGCAGCAGCTGCGGCAAGCACGGCTCCAGTCCCGAAGCAGATGACAAACGCAGGCTGGGCAAGCTCCTACTTTGGTCTGGTTTGGTTCAGGCTGGGCAGGCAGGGTCCCTGGGGAGCGGGCACAGGTGCCCCCCTTTCCGCTTCTCCGGGCAGCGGTCGCGGGGCAGCCCCCCCTTCCCTCTCGGCTCCTCCGGACAGCGGGGCTGGCGTTCCAGGGGCTTCTGGTGCTGCAGCAGGGTCTGCTGCAGGTTCCCATGGCTTCTGGTGCTGCAGCAGGGTCTGCTGCAGGTTCCCACGGCTTCTGCTGCTGCAGCAGGGTCTGCTGCAGGTTCCCATGGCTTCTGCTGCTGCAGCAGGGTCTGCTGCAGGTTCCCATGGCTTCTGCTGCTGCAGCAGGGTCTGCTGCAGGTTCCCATGGCTTCTGGTGCTGCAGCAGGGTCTGCTGCAGGTTCCCATGGCTTCTGCTGCTGCAGCAGGGTCTGCTGCAGGTTCCCATGGCTTCTGCTGCTGCAGCAGGGTCTGCTGCAGGTTCCCATGGCTTCTGCTGCTGCAGCAGGGTCTGCTGCAGGTTCCCATGGCTTCTGGTGCTGCAGCAGGGTCTGCTGCAGGTTCCCATGGCTTCTGCTGCTGCAGGAGGGTCTGCTGCAGGTTCCCATGGCTTCTGCTGCTGCAGCAGGGTCTCCTCCTGGGCAGGCAGAGAGCACCAGCCTGCAGATCTTGCCCTCTTTAATTGATCAGAAATCACTGTTCGAGAAAGTACCTCTGTTCAAATTAGCCAATTAGCACTGGCCAGGTACGTGCTCTGTCAGAGGCATCTTTAACCTATTGTCCCTTCTTCTGCCAGTTATCAGAACCCTTATGCTCTTTTCTTGCTGTGGAGTTATCTGGTAGAGCAAGGGGCCTGTTCCAGTCTGTCCTGGGATAAATCAGCAAAAAGACACCACTCTTGCTTTGCTGCTTGAAAGGCATTTTGTTTAGTCTGATGTGGGGGAGAGAAGATGGACCGTTCCCCACCATATGTCCTTTGGAAAAAGAGGCAGGCCACTCAGGGTGAGTATAAGGATATTCTGAGGCTGTGCAGGGAGAAAATCAGAAGGGCCAAATCCCAATTTGAAATCAACCTGGCTGCAGCTGTCAAAGCTGAAAAGAAACACTTCTGTAAATCTATCAACAAAAGGAGGGGTAAGGAGAACCTCTATCCCTTATTAGATGCATCCGGAAACATAGTGACCAGGGAGGAGGAGAAGGCTGAGGTGCTTCATGCCTTCTTTGCCTCAGTCTTTAGCAGCAGGACCAGTTGCTCACTGGGTAGGCAGCCCCTGAGCTGGAAGGCAGGGATGGGGAGCAGAATGGAGCCCCCATCATCCCAGAGGAGATGGTCAGTGACCTGCTGCACCACTTGGACACACACAAGGCTCTGGGGCCAGATGGACCCACCCAAGGGGGCTGAGGGAGCAGGCAGAAGTGTCGTGCCCTGGTCCTGCCCTTGGCATTGCACAGCTCCACATCCCAGTGCCCCAGGGAGAGCTCTGAGGGGTGAGCGAGGGACAGGATCTCCCTTCCCAGGGGCTGGGGGTCAGGGCTGGCACCTTTGGTGAAGGGGGACAGGGCTTGGTCCTCTGCAGTCATGAAACACACCCAGGGTCACTCAGCCCCAGAACCACCTTCACCTTCCTCTTCCCCACCTGCCATCCCTGCCTCCTCTTTCCTGCTCTACCCACACCCTGGGGACGCTTCCTCACTTGTGTCCCTCACTGGGACCCATCAGCACTGACAGAAACTTTGCAGTTGGGCTCTGACTTCTGCAGAGGTTTCATCAGCTTCCTCCGCCTCGCTCACACTCCCCTCACATTCTTTCACCTCCCCCCTCCTTCTGTGTGCACTTGCTGATACCAACTTTTCCTCCCTTTTACCACCACGGGCATCTTTACCTCGCCCCCCCCTTTTTTGCTCAGCGCCATTTTGGGGCGCATAGGGAGGCAGTTCAGCCCGAACCTCCTCAGACTCTGCTTTCTCCGCGGCGCCCCGAGCCTCCTCCGCCAACCCGCCCCAGAAGGATTGAGCTCGTTTCTGTCCCTCCGTAAGCGGGTTGGGGTCTGGAGACCGAGGGGACGCATCACCCTCCCTCAGCTCCGCCACCCTTAAACCCTCCCCAGACTCAGCAAAACCATCATCACCCGGGGGGTGCAAAGTCTGTGTGGCTGCCCCGACTCCCAACTTCGGGGTGGCCAGCAAACAGTTCTTTGCCGCCCTCCAGGTCTCCTGCTCCTGTAGAGCCTTCTGCAACGCCTGCACGACTTTCCCCCACGACTTAAGGTGCTTCCCACGACCCGAGAGCATCGTCTCCTGAGCCAATGCTTCAGTGCATTTGTCCCACACCTCAGGGTGGAGAATATCTACCGGCTGGTCAATGACCCCGATCTCCAAAAGCCTCGCAACGGCGAGAGTAAAATCTTTAGCCTTACAATCTATCCCCCACTGGTTATGTAATTGCAATACGACCTTAACAAGGGCTTCCATCCTCCTTGTCGGTCCGCTCCTCCCCGCCGGACCGGTCCTGCCGCTCCGGCCGCCGCTTTCCTGACTCCAGGTAAATTTCCCGATTCCAGGCGTGTTCCCGGGTTTCGGCACCACTTGTTGCCTTTCGTGAAAGGCGTGACGACCTGGTTCAAGAACGGCACGGCGGCCAACCCCAGGCCGCTCGGTCCATCAGCTCACAGACACCAATGTGGTGGATGGCAAATGGCGTTTATTAGTGTTTACCGCGGTGTTTATATGAGTTAGGTCTGTGGTGTCACTTCCGTCTGCTTACATCGTGAACTAAGTGCTATTGGCTATTAGGAGAGGGGCCTTATCTTTCCGTACAGCGCGAAATCTTCCGGCCGCCGGACCCTAACTACCCACACACCCATTATGACGTCAACCACTATGACGTCACCGATTATGACGACATCCATTATGACATCACCCATTATGACATCACCAGTTATTATGTCGTCCATTATGATGTCACCCATTATGACGTCACCTATTATATCACCAAGTATG
>NW_026248873.1:0-41966 GCF_020740795.1 Apus apus | reverse complement strand
CTGTCATAATGGATGACATCATAATGGACAACATAATAACTGGTGATGTCATAATGGATGTCGTCACAATGGGTGATGTCATAATGGGTGATGTCATAGTTGGTGATGTCATAATGGAGACATCATACTGCATGACATCATAATTGGAGGCATCATAACGGGTGACGTCATATTGGAAGACGTCATAATGGATGATGTCATAATGGGTTACGTCACAATGGGTGATGTCATACTGGGTGAAGGTCATAGTTGGTGATGTCATAATGAGTGATGGCATAATGGTTGACGTCAGAGTTGGTGATGTCATAATGGGTGACGTCATAGTTGCTGATGTCATCAAGGGTGATGTCACAGTTGGTGATGACATAATGGATGATATTGCAATTGGTGACGTTATAATGGGTGATGTCATAATGTGTTATATCATAGGTGTGATGACAGAATGGATGATGTCATAATGGGTGACATCATAAGTGGTGATGTCATAATGAGTGATGTCATAGTTGGTGACGTCATAATGGATGACGTCATAATGGATGATGTCATAATGGGTGATGTCATAATGGAGGACATCATAATTGGAGGCATCATAATGGGTGACATCATAATGGGTGATGTCATAATGGATGTTGTCATAAAAGTTGACGTCATAGCTGATGATGTCATAATGGTTGACATCATAATGGATGACATCATAATGGATGCTGTCATAATGGATGCTGTCATAATGGATGATGTCATAATGGGTGACGTCATAATGGACGACAGAATAACTGGTGGTGTCATAATGGGTGATGTCATACTTGGTGATGACATAATGGGTGATGTTATAATGGATGACATCATAATTGGTGGTGTCATGATGGGTGATGTCATAATGGATGTAGTCATAATGGATGATGTCATAATGGGTTACGTCACAATGGGTGATGTCATACTGGGTGAAGGTCATAGTTGGTGATGTCATAATGAGTGATGGCATAATGGTTGACGTCAGAGTTGGTGATGTCATAATGGGTGACGTCATAGTTGCTGATGTCATCAAGGGTGATGTCACAGTTGGTGATGACATAATGGATGATATTGCAATTGGTGACGTTATAATGGGTGATGTCATAATGTGTTATATCATAGGTGTGATGACAGAATGGATGATGTCATAATGGGTGACATCATAAGTGGTGATGTCATAATGAGTGATGTCATAGTTGGTGACGTCATAATGGATGACGTCATAATGGATGATGTCATAATGGGTGATGTCATAATGGAGGACATCATAATTGGAGGCATCATAATGGGTGACATCATAATGGGTGATGTCATAATGGATGTTGTCATAAAAGTTGACGTCATAGCTGATGATGTCATAATGGTTGACATCATAATGGATGACATCATAATGGATGCTGTCATAATGGATGCTGTCATAATGGATGATGTCATAATGGGTGACGTCATAATGGACGACAGAATAACTGGTGGTGTCATAATGGGTGATGTCATACTTGGTGATGACATAATGGGTGATGTTATAATGGATGACATCATAATTGGTGGTGTCATGATGGGTGATGTCATAATGGATGTAGTCATAATGGATGATGTCATAATGGGTGACGTCATAATGGGTGATGTCACAGTTGGTGACATCATCATGAATGACGTCATAATGTATGACGTTTTAATGCATTATCTCATAATGTAAAATGTCATAATAGATGATGTCATAATGAGTGACATCATACATGGTGATACCATAATGGGTGACTTCATAATAGGTGATTTCATAATGGATGACATCATAATGGATGATGTCATAATGGGTGACGTCATAATGGATGACATCATAATTGGTGGTGTCAGAATGGGTGATGTCATAGTTGGTGATGTCATCAAGGGTGAGGTCATAGCTGGTGATGACATAATGGATGATGTCATAATGGATGACATCATAATTGGTGGTGTCATAATGGGTGACGTCATAATGGATGATGTCGTGATTTGTGACGTCATCGTCGGTGACGTCATAAAGGGTGGCGTCATAGTTTGACGTCATAATAAATGACGTCATAATGAATGACGTCATAATGAATGACGTCATAATGCGTAATGTCGTAATGGAAGATGTCATAATAGATGATGTTGTAATAGGTGACGTCATAATGCATGACATCATAATGGATGATATCATAATGGGTGACGTCATGGTGATGCCATAATGGGTGACATCATAATGCATGACATCATAATTGGAGGTATCGTAATGGGTGATATCATAATGGATGACGTCATAGTAGGTGATGACATAATGGGTGACGTCATAATGGGTGACGTCAGAGTTGGCGATGTCATCAAGGGTGATGTCATAGTTAGTGATGACATAATGGATAATGTCATAATGGATGACATCATAATTGGTGATGTCATTATTGGTGACGTCATAATGGATGATGTCATAAAATGTGACATCATCATGGATGATGTCATAATGGGTGACGTCATAACGGGTGACGTCATAACGGATGACATCATAATGGATGACATCATAATGGATGACATCATAATGGATGATATCATAATGGGTGTCATAATTGGTGATGTCATAATGGAAGAAATCATAATGGATTACATCATAATTGAAGGTATAATTGGTGACGTCATAATGGATGCTGTCATAATGGACGACATAATAACTGGTGGTGTCATAATGGGTGATGTCATAATGGATGACATCATAATTGGTGACGTCATCATTGGTGACATCATAATGGATGATGTCATAAAATGTGACATCATAATGGATGATGTCATAAGGGGTGACATCTTAATGGGTGACGTCATGATTGGTGATGTCATCATGGATGACATCATAATGCATGACATAATTTGAGGTTTAATGGGTGACATCTTATTAGAAGACGTAATAATGGATGATGTCATAATGGGTTACGTCATAATGGACGACATAATAATTGGTGATGTCATCATGGATGTCATCATAATGGATGATGTCATAAGGGGTTACGTCACAAAGGGTGATGTCATAATGGGTGAGGTCATACTTGGTGACATCATAATGGGTGACGTCATAATGGGTGAGGTCACAATGGGTGAGGTAATAATGGGTGACGTCACAGCGGGTTACGTCATAATGAATGACGTCATAATGCATGATGTCATAATGCGTGATGTCATAATGGAAGCTGTCATAATATATGATGTAATGATTGGTGACGTCATCGCCGGTGATGTCATAATCGGTGATGTCATAGTTAATGACGACATAATCAATGATGCAATAATTTATGACGTCATAATGCTTAATGTCATAATGGAAGATGTCATAATAGATGATGTCATAATGGGTGATGTTATGCTTGGTGAGGTCATAATAGGTGACATCATAATGGATGACATCATAATAGGTAACATTTTAATGGGTGACATCATAATGGATGATGTCATGAAGGGTGACGTCATAGCTGGTGATGTAATAATGGAAGACATCATAATGCATGACATCATAATTGGAGGTATCGTAATAGGTGACGTAATAATGGATCACGTCATAATGCTTGACATCAGAGTTGGTGATATCATAATGGGTGACGTCATAGTTGGTGATGTCATCAAGGGTGATGTCATAGTTGGTGATGACATAATGGATTATGTCATAATGGCTGACATCATAATTGGTGATGTCATAATGGATGTTGTTATAATGGATGATGTCATAAGGGGTGACGTCACAATGGGTGATGTCATAATGGGTGAGGTCATCGTTGGTGACGTCATAATGGTTGACGTCAGAGTTGGTGATGTCATCAGGGGTGATGTAATAGTTGGTGATGACATAGTAGATGACATCATAATGGATGATGTCATAACGTAAGATGTCATAATAGATGATGTCATAATCAGTGATGTCATACTTGGTGATATCATAATGGGTGACGTCTTAATGGGTGACGTCATAATGGATGACATCATAATGGATGATATCATAATGGGTGTCATCATAATGGATGATGTCATAAAGGGTGACGTCATAGTTGGTGATGTAATAGTTGGTGATGTCATAATGGTTGGTGTCATAATGGATGACGTCATGATGGATGATGTCATAATGGATGACGTCATAATGGGTAACGTCATAATAGACGACATAATACCTGGTGATGGCATACTGGGTGATGTCATAATGGATGTCGTCATAATCCGTGACGTCATAGTGGGTGACGTCATTATGGGTGTGTGGGTAGTTCGGGTCCGGCGGCCGGAAGATTTCGCGCTGTACGGAAAGATAAGGCCCCTCTCCTAATAGCCAATAGCACTTAGTTCACGATGTAAGCAGACGGAAGTGACACCACAGACCTAACTCATATAAACACCGCGGTAAACACTAATAAACGCCATTTGCCATCCACCACATTGGTGTCTGTGAGCTGATGGACCGAGCGGCCTGGGGTTGGCCGCCGTGCCGTTCTTGAACCAGGTCGTCACGCCTTTCACGAAAGGCAACAAATGTCCAGAGCCAGCTGGATGGCTTTGACCTCTGCAAACTGACTCCATTCACCTTCTCCTTCAGCTCTTGTGCAACTGCTGGTGCAGGACTCCACAGGGCAGCTTTCCACTGCCCCCGGTTCCCTACAAGACGACAGGAGCCATCGGTGACAAGAGCAAAGTGTTCCTCAGTCTCTGGGAGATGATCACATGGGGGAGCTTCTTGAGCCCGTCTCACCCCTTCTTGTGCTGCCATTCCAAAGTCTGTGCCTTCTGGCCAGTCTGGAATTGCTTCCACAAGACCTGGATGATTAGGCCTTCCTGTTGGAGCTCGCTGGGTGATTAAAGCAGCCCATGTCCTGCCAGTCACACGGGTGGCATGATGGGCAGGAGAAAGGTGACTCTGGCACATGGAGCTCAGCTCTGGGAATCTGGGCGCCAGGAGGAGCTTCAGTGCCCATCACTTCCCAAGCGGCTCTAACTCCTTCACATGCTGCACGTGTCTCCTTCTCAGGGTCGTGTAGTTGGCCTGGGAACCTCTGTAGCTGCAGCTCCAGAATCCCAAGGGCCGACCTCGAGTCTCCCCTGGTGCTTCTGCCAGAGGCTCCAGGTAGGACCCTTGTGTCCGGCTCTGGTGTAGAGCACATGTTTGATGTCTGGCCCTGTTCCACCTGGTCCCAGGGCCACTGCCTGCACCATCTCCTTTTTGATCTGCTCAAAAGCTTTCTGTTGGTCAGGGCCCCATTTAAAGTCACTCTTCTTTTGGGTCACCTCAGAGAGAGGTTTCACCATTTCACTGTAACATGGAATGTGCATCCTCCAGAAACCAACAGTCCCTAACAAGGTTTGAGTGTCCTTTTCAGTACATAGTGGGGCCATAGCTGTCATTTTGTTCAGCACATCCATTGGGATCTGGCGACGACCATCTTGCCACCTGATTCCCAGGAATTGGACCTCTCATGAAGGTCCCTTGACCTTGCTTCTTTTCACAGCAAAACCAGCATCCAGAAGAATTTGGAGGATCTCTTGACCTTTCTCAAAGACTTCTTCTGGCATGTCACCCCACACAATGATGTCATCGAGGTACTGCAGGTGTTCTGGAGCTCCACCCTTCTCCAGGGCAGCCTGGATCAGTCCATGGCCAGTGGATGAGCTGTGTTTCCACCCCTGGAGCAGTCGATTCCAGGTGTACTGGACTCCCCTGCAGGTGAAAGCCAACTGTGGCCTGCACTCTGGTGCTAGAGGAACAGAGAAAAAGGCACGAGCAATGTCCACAGTGGCACACCAGCTGGCTGCTTTTGACTGCAGCTCATACTGACATTCTAGCATGTCCTGCACAGCAGCACTGAGCGGTGGTGTCACCTCATTCAGGCCATCATATTCCACTGTCAGCCTCCACTCATTCCCCACTGCCCCCAGGAAGAGCCCTGAGCCCTGTGAGAGGGACAGGATCTGCCTTCCCAGGGCCTGGGCTCAGGGCTTGGCCTTTCTGCTCCATCCAACAAAGCAAAGGGTTTCTCAGCAGGACAGGCACCTGCCCAGGGCCTTTGCCTCCCTGCACTCATGGCCTCCCATGATCTGCTCTAGCGAGGCCCTGGGGAGGCTTTGTCAGGCTCAGGGGGACCCCTGAGTGCTTCAGGGTCCTTCCTTTTGTTCAGGCTTCTCTCAGTATCTGAGGTTCATGTCATTAGCCCTAACGAGCTAGATCATCCTCATCCTAACAAGCAAGTATTACAAAGCACTAACAAGCTTTTTTTTCGTGTTTTACTGTTTTTTTAATTACTTTGACAGTGGCCTCCAATTACCTGCTGTAAGGAGTCCCTGGGGAGGCTTTGTCAGCAATAGCCCTCAGTGGGGCCAATCACTGCTTCAAGGCACTTTCAGTTTTGCTTCTGGCTTCCTGAGCACTTTGTTCAGTCTTCCCTCAGCACCTGAGGATCATGGACTCAGCACCAAACACACCCTGGGAGTCATTAAAGTGCAGAGAGCCCTGAGGGGCCTTTTGTCTCCCTGTCTCTTCAGGTCTTCAAGACCCTTACAGCTCATTGGGAGCATTTTCATCATGTAGTTCAGGAGGAAGATTTCAGACAGTACCTCATAAAAATGGGGGGTTAATTTAAAGTATATTTTGGATGATTTTCAGTGAGGGAACAGGTGATAGTACATTCTCCAAAAAACAGTGGTCCAAGGTGTCATTTTTAATAGTGTTTATTTTTTTATTAAATACTGTTTTAAGACATTTAATAAAAAAAGAGTTTTAAAATGTATGTTCAGGAAATGCAATTATACAGAGAAAAATACAAAATAATGAAATACAGCATAATTAAGTATAACATCACAAAATATCTACAATACAGATATCACTGTAAAATAGAATGTTTCAAATATTTTTTGAAGCAGTTATGAAGGAAAATACAGCTCTGAATCAGATGTGAAGCAGAAAAAATATTTTTATATTTTACTTGCATTTGTTTAACATTAATTTTAGAACAAGTCTGACAAATGATTTATTTGGCTTTATCTCACTGTTAATTTTTCATTTCTCATCTTGTATTGAGTTGCCTTTATCTCTGCTCTAAGCTGAGAAGCCACAAAAGAGAGCCTTTCAAATAAGGAAAACCAAGCCATTTTCATTAGGCACATAATGAAAGATTCCTCCTTAACTACATGATGAAAAGACTCCAATTAGCTGTTCAAGTTGTGAGGACCTGAAGATCATTACAGGAAAAGTCACAGCTCGTTAGGGTTGTTGTATTTTAATGAGCCCCACAGTATATTTGGTGCTGAGTCCATAAGCCCCAGGTGCTGAGAGATGGATGAATGAATGAATGGTTTCAAGAAGCCAGAAGCAAAACTGAAAATGCCTTGAAGCAGTGATTGGCCCCACTGAGGGCTATTGCTGACAAAGCCTCCCCAGGGACTCGTTAGAGCAGGTAATTGGAGGCTGTGATTGCAGGGAGGCAAAGTCCCTGTGCAGGTGGCTCTGAAGCTAAGAATTCTTAGTATGTCTTTATTCTATGAAGCAGTGAGGCCAAACTCTGAGCCCCAGGCAATAGGAAGGCAGATCCTACCCCTCACTTGTGGGTCAGGACTCTTCTTGGGGGCAGTGGGTGGGAGGATGAGCAACACCAACTGTAGGAAAACTGTGCAACACCTCCTGGCTACCCCAAGAAGGGACAAGGAAGAAATCAAGTCCAGAGCCTCAACACGAAATTTTGCCTGGTGGTCATGAGACAATGGCCCTTTCTAAAGCTGTCCTTCCAGGTGCAGACTGTCTAGACAAAGGCCATTTCCATTCCCATCCTGAGTCAAACCGTGACAGCAATTATTGGTGCCAAACGTGGGGCTGAATCTTTAGCCCAGGCTCGAAAGTCATTGGTGAATGTTGAAGATTCCAGCTCTGATGGCAGGAATCCCTCAGGTAGCAATGGGCTGCACTTCTGCTGAATCTACTGACGGGTTGAAAACTGAACAGACACTTCCTGCAAAGTTTCTGCTGCAGCTTTTTCCCAAGATGCAGTTGTACATGTGGTGTGCAGCTGGGATCATCCTGCTCTGTGGAGCTGCTCTGCTGATTCTTTTATGTAGATGTGATTGGTTCATGTATGTGATTGTTTTTTATTTATAAGACTGTAGCCAAAGCCATCATCTCTCCTGTGAGAAGATATTGAGTGCTCACAGGGGTTTTGATACTGATCTATAGGGTGGCAGTGTGTAGTAAGGGTTTGATGTGAACAGAAAGGTCCATGTTGGTAATGGCAGGGTCAGCTTTACCTCTGCGTTTTGTCTCGGGCTGAATCTCCCAGCTCTGGATCTGAATGGCAGGTTTCAGTAGGGATGCTTCTGCTGAATGTTTAGAATGTTCTGTGGATGGTAGAGCAAGATGTTGTTCCCCTCACTGCCACTCCCCCCCAGGCAAGGCTGCTGCCACCACTGCTGCTGCTGCAAAGACCAAGGCCACTCGCCCTCCATCCAGTGAGTAAAGGTTCATCCTGTCATCAAGGGAAAGGCAAAGACAACTGGTCCCAGAGCTCATCCCTGTCTGAAATCTCCACAGCTTCCACAGGACCAGGAAGAGAGTGATGGAGAAGATTCTTCTCAAGCAGATGGAGGAGCAGGCCCTTCTCAAGCAGATGACAACGATGACCTTGTCCAACCTTTCTCTCTAAAGGAACTGCACCTCATGAGAAAGGACTTGACCCTCCATGAAGGTGAGCCCCTTCTGCCTTGGTTGCTCTGCTGCTTTGATAGTGGGGCTGAAATCTATGACATGGATGAAAGAGAAGGCAGGCAGTTGGGATCCCTGGCCAGAGATGCTGCATTGATAGAGCACTTGGGAGTAAGGCAGGAACTCCCAGCCTGTGGAGCCAACTTCTTTCAGCTGTGAGGCAGAGATACCCCCACAAGGGTGACATCGACTGGCGCCGAAGCAGAACAGCCACTCTTGAGAGAGACATCACGTGTCTGAGAGAACTGGCTGTGCCAGAGGTGATCTATGATAACAAGGGGTTACAGATCCTGGTGACCTTCTGTGCGACACACAAATGCTCCAGAGGTCTGTGCAGGCTGTGCCAGCAGCACATGCCCAGATGTTCTCCTTCAGGGGATGATTTGATGACTACAAAAGACCAACTGTGAGTGAAGTGGCTTTCAAAGCACGACAGTATGGAGACATGATCTCTGATCCCCATCAGTTCCACACCTCAGCCATGGAAGAAATGACTGAGGGAAGGAACAAGATGCCTGACAGATGGGAAGGCTGGTGCTGCAGCCATGAAGGGGACACGTCCTGCTAGGAGACAGCAGCAAGAGAGGCAGGACCCACTTGGATGCCACCTGTGGTCTCTCTAGTGTGATCTTTTAAAGAGGACATGAGAACCTGAGACAATAAACCCACTGCTCTTCTCCTGAGACGTGTACAAGGGCTGCTAAATAGAAGGAATGAAGGAGATGGTCCTTCCAGGAAGACTTGAGTCAGACAATGGGACTCATTTCAAAACCAGTCTAATGACTGGCTGGGCCAAAGGGGGGTGGGTGGGTGGTATCTCTCTCTATTTTGGCTTAAACCACATCAGTCTCCCCAAGGCCAGATGTCTGGTTTCACGGCCTTGCAGCGTGCCTCTAAATAAAGAGAGATCTGTCTGCTGGTTACAGAGACACAGTAAGTGTTGCACCAGATAGTTAGAGATTGTCTTCAAAATATACATCTATATATAGTGCTGGGTTGTGAGATTCCTCTAGAGGTCCTCTTTGTTTCAGGCCTCAGTACCTCATATGGCCTTGTATGGAATGTATGGCCATGACATCACAATGGGGCAGTAGAGCCTTAAATGGGATGTATGGCCAGGACATCACCATGGGTGGCCAGTTTGGGAAGCAGGGGGATGTCCACAGCCTGCAGGGAAAGAGCTGCAGGAGTCAGACACTGTAGGACAGCCTGTGGTGGGGACAGCTGGGGGCACAGCCATGGCTGAGAGCCCCCAGCCCAGGTCTTGATCTCCTGGGCTGTGGAGCTTCTCTCTGCAGCTGCTGCCTACGAGGAGACACCTTCTCATGAGAGCAGCAGGACTCCATGGGCTCCTCATCACAGCCTGTGAGCCTGAGAAAGAGTGTCTCCTAGTCCTGCTCCAGGCACTGCACATCCCCACATCCCAGTGCCCGGGCAGAGCCCTGAGCAACGTGTGAGGGGCAGGATCTCTTCTCCCAGGGCCTCTGGGTCAGGGCTTGCACCTTGGAATCATCTCCCCCAGCCAGGCTGACTCCAGCTCAGAGCCATCTTGTCCTTGCCTTTGCCTGCCTGTCAGCAGGGCCTCCAGGTTCCTGCTCTCACCAGAGCCCAGGCAGCTTTGTCAGGGATGTCCCTCAGTGGGACCCCTTCACACTGCCAGAAACTCTGGAGTTTGCACCTGACTCTGGCTTCTGGAGAGGTTTCTTCAGCTTCACTGCTCATCAGAGCCACCTTGCCATGGCCTTTCCCTGCCTGCCATGAGTGCTTCCAGGTTCCTGCTCTAAGCAGCCCCTGTGCAGCCTTTCCTGGTAATGGTCCTCCCTGGGACCCATTAATGCTGCAGAAAGTTGGGAGTGTGCAGCTGAGCCTGCCTTGTGGAGAGGAGCCCCAGCAGGGGCTGAGGGCACTGCCTGCAGGCAGCAGGGGAGAGGAGCCAGGCAGGGAGAGAGGATAAAGGCAGGCAGGAGGGGCAGGAGGGCTGAGAGCTGCTGAAGGAGACATCTTCACAGCCCTGGGCATGGTGAGTGTCTCTTTGCATGCCCCTCTGTGCGGGGGGGAGGAACCAGTCCTGGAGCTGCTGGCTTGGACAGGAGACCCAGACTCCTGCAGCTTTGCAGGGAGAGAGGAGCAGGTTTGTCAAGGCCCCTGAGAAAGTGCCTTCAGCCTTTCCTCTGCCTGCAGGAAGCACTGCCCTCAGCTCTGTGCTCTCCCCAGGGCTGATCTGGTCTCCTCTTCAGGAGTGGCCAGCACAGAGCTGCCCCTGGGCAGGGTCCTGCTGCCAGGAGGGCTCTGCAGGGCAGAGCTGAGCACAGGCTGGGTGGGATGGGGCTGTGAGCAGGGCCAGGGAGGAGAGGTGGGGACAGCTTCCAGCAGGAGCAGCTGCAGTCAGGTCCCTTCCCCGCAGCAAGCCCTTGGTCTCCTCTGCTCCACAGCAGAGCTCCTGGCTCCAAGGCACTGGGATCTCAGCCTGACTCACCTACTAAGCAGCTTCTCATCCTCTATTCCATGTTCCCCCTTCTGTGGAGCAGGAGAAACTCTTTTGGCAGCTGGTCTCCTTACAGCACACTTGGCCAGCAAAGACCAGAGCTCCAGCCAGGGAGATGGAGGAATGTCCTCTAAACATGGACAGAGTCAATGTCTGTTTTCAGGGGCTGGGGTTTGAGGGCAGGGAATGGGAAGAGATTTGCTCAGGGTTGTCCTGACATGTGAGTGTGCTTTCCTCCTCTGGCAGCACCTCGTGAGGAAAGGGCTGGGATGTCCAACAGCAGCTCCATCAGCCAGTTCCTCCTCCTGGCATTCGCAGACAGGCGGGAGCTGCAGCTCCTGCACTTCTGGCTCTTCCTGGGCATCTACCTGGCTGCCCTCCTGGGCAACGGCCTCATCATCACCACCATCGCCTGGGACCACCACCTCCACACCCCCATGTACTTCTTCCTGCTCAACCTCTCCCTCCTCGACCTGGGCTGCATCTCCACCACCCTCCCCAAAGCCATGGCCAATTCCCTCTGGGACACCAGGGCCATCTCCTACTCAGCATGTGCTGCACAGCTCTTGTTCCTTTTATTCTTCCTTGGCGCAGAGTGGTCCCTTCTCACCATCATGTGCTATGACCGCTACGTGGCCATCTGCAGACCCCTGCACTACGGGACCCTCCTGGGCAGCAGAGCTTGTGTCCACATGGCAGCAGCTGCCTGGGCCTCTGGGTTTCTCAATGCTCTGCTGCACACAGCCAGTACATTTTCACTGCCCCTCTGCCAGGGCAATGCCCTGGGACAGTTCTTCTGTGAAATCCCCCAGATCCTCAAGCTCTCCTGCTCACACTCCTACCTCAGGGAACTTGGGCTTATTGTGGTTAGTGCCTTTTTATTCTTTGGCTGTTTTGTCTTCATGGTGGTGTCCTATGTGCAGATCTTCAGGGCTGTGCTGAGGATCCCCTCTCAGCAGGGAAGGCACAAAGCCTTTTCCACCTGCCTCCCTCACCTGGCCGTGGTCTCCCTGGTCATCAGCACTGGCATCTTTGCCTACCTGAAGCCCCCCTCCATCTCCTCCCCATCCCTGGACCTGGTGGTGGCAGTTCTGTACTCAGTGGTGCCTCCAGCAGTGAACCCCCTCATCTACAGCATGAGGAACCAGGAGCTCAAGGACGCCCTCATGAAATTGAATTCTTAATTGTTCAGGAGTGAGAGATTTAAAGCCTCTTTCCAGAAGTGATTCCACTTTATGTCATTGCACCCTTTTTGTGTGTTTATTTTTTTGTTTTGTTTTTACATTTTTTCTGTATTCTACTCTGTGGCGGATTGTTCTTGTTTTATTTTATATTATTATTATTTTATTTATCATTACTGCTGTTGTTATTGTCATCCATGGTTTTGTTCCTGCAAAGATGTTTGCACTTGTGTCGCTACAACTGAGACACGGACCTGCTTTGTTTCCTCTTGATCCATTATTAAAGTTTCTAACACTTGCTCTGAGTCCTTGGCTGTCCAGTAACCCAAATTAGCTGCTCTGCATGGCATCCTGTCCCCCAGCCATGTCACTTGCACCACTCAGCTCTCTAGGTCATTGATACAGATATTAACCAGGACTGGTCCCAGGACGGACCCCTGAGGGACACTTGTCACCATCTCCATCTGGACACTGAGCCATTCACCACTGCCCTCTGGATCTGACCATCTCACCCATTCCTCATCCCCTGAGCAGTCCACACATCAAACCCTTCTCTCTCCAGGTTAGAGAGAAGGATGTTTTGAGGGACCACGTCAAGGGCCTCACACAATCCAGGGAGGTGACATCCATGGCTCTTCCCTTCCCAATGATGCAGTCACTCTGCTGCCCTATTTGCAACTGGCCTTATAACTCTGAGCACACACCACTGGCTCCTGGGACACTCCTTGAATGCCCAGGCCCTTCTTCTCAGGGTCACTGCTGAGTTGCTCAGCTCTCAGCCAGCCCTCATTCTGGGGATGATTCTGCCCCTGGCAAAGGACTGACTGCTTCTCTGGGTAAAACTCTGTGAGGCTTCTTCTGACTGAATCCCGGATTTTTTTTAAGAATTGGGAAAACAACACAGAGAGGTGCTGTGCTGGACCTTGATCTCACCAACAAGGAAGGGCTGGTGAGGGATGCCAAGCTCAAGGGCAGCCTTGGTTGTAGCCAATATCGACTCCCGACACCAGGTTAACCCCATTGCCCCTCACTCCATCACTCCATGCCCTAGGAAAAAGCCCCTCCCCAGCTTTCCTGGAGCCCCTTCAAGCACTGGAAGGTGCTCCAAGGTCTCCCTGGAGCCTTCTCTTCTCCAGGCTCAACACCCCCAACTCTCTCAGCCCTTGGATCATCTTTGTGTCCTACTCTGGACTCCCTCCAGGAGCTCCATGCCCTTCTGGTCTTGGTCACCCCAGAACTGAACACAGCAGTGCAGGGAGGGTCTTCCCACAGCAGAGCAGAGGGGGAGAGTCACCTCCCTCCACAAGAGAAGGCCTGAAGAAACAGTAATACCAGTGATACTAATAAAAGACAAGACAGAGTGCTGCACAAGACACTTGCTCACCACCCGGGACACCGTGCGCGTGATTCTTCCGAGCAACAATTCCCCACCCCAGCAACCCCCGAGCTGAGATGCTGAGCCTGACATCTTATGTGTTGAATCAATTCTCACCTCGTGTCTTGGTTTAAACAGAGAGGGCGAACCACAGAAGGCAGAATTGCTCCCTATTACCCCTCCCCAGCCTCCCAAGTGGAATAAGGAAGAGAGACTGACGGGCTGGAAATGGAAACAGGAAGGAATTCACTCTAACACCGGGAAGGGAGGAACAGGTCGGGGGGAGAACAGGTCTCTGCACTGATACACAAACACATACAAACCCCATCTCGCTGACGGCAGGAATGGGTGGGTGAGGGTTTCTTGCAGCAAGGCCACTTCAGTGATGTCATAATGGATGATGTCATAATGGATGATGTCATAATGGGTGAAATCCTAATGGGTGACATCAGAATGAATTTCCACATAATGGATGATGTCATAATGGATGATGTCATAATGGACGATGTCATAGTTGCTGATGTCATAATGGATGATGCCATAATGGGTGATATCATAATGGGTGACGTCTTAATGGATGATGTCATAATGATTTACGTCATAATGGATGACGTCATAATGGGTGATGTCATAATGGAAGACATCATAATGGATGACGTAATAATTAATTGTGTCATAATGGTTTATGTCATAATGGATTATGTAATAATGAATGATGTCATAATGGTTTATGTCATAATGGATGACATCATAATGGTTGATATCATAATGGGTGACTTCATAATGGGTTCTGTCATAATGGATGACATCATAATGGATGACGTAATAATGGATAATGTCATGATGGGTGACGTCATAATAGATGATGTAATAATGGAACGGCTGACATCATAATGGGTGATGTCATAATGGATGCCATCATAGTTGGTGATGTAATAATGGATGATGTCAAAATGAGTGCCGTCAAAATTGATGACGTAATAATGAATGATGTCATAATGGGTGACGTCATAATGGACAATGTCACAATGGGTGATGTCATAATGGATAATGTCATAATGGGTGATGTCATAATGGATGACATCTTAATGGGTGACAACATAGTTGGTGATGTCATAATGGATGACATCATAATGGGTGACATTGTAATGAATTTCCTCATAATGGATGACGTTATAATGGGCGATGTCATAACGGATGATGTCATAATGGGTGACGTCATAATGGGTGATGACATAATGGGTGACGTCATAATGGATGAAATACTAATGGGTGACGTCATAATGGATGACGTCATAATGGATGATGTCATAATGGATGACGTAATAATGAATGATGTCATAATGGTTTATGTCATAATGGATGACGTCATAATGGGTGATGTCATAATGGATGATTTCACAATGAGTGATGTCATAATGGATAATGTTATAATGGGTGACATCATCATTGGTGATGTCATAATTGGTGACATCATAGGTGGTGACGACATAATGGATGACGTCAAAATGGATGATGTACTAATGCGTGTTGTCATAATGGTTGATGTAATAGTTGGTTATATCATAATGTATAGTTAGTTATATCATAATGGAGGACATCATAATGGGTGACATTATAAAGGATGATATCATAATGGGTGATGTCATAATGGGTGATGTCATAATGGGTGACATCATAGGAGGTGACGTCATAATGGATGACATCAAAATGGGTGACATCATAATGAGTGATGTCATAATGGGTGACGTCATAATGGATGGTGTCATAATGGGTGACGTCATAAGGGGTGACGTCATGGTTGGTGATGTCATAATGGATGATGTCATAATGGATGATGTCATAATGGGGGACGTCATAGTTGGTCATGTCAGAATGGATGATGTCATAATGGGTGAATTCATAAGGGGTGACGTTATAATGCATGATGTTATAATGTATGATGTCATAATGTAATGGCTGACATAATAATGGGTGATGTCATAATGGATGACATCATAATGGGTGACGTCATAATGGGTGACGTCATAGTTGGTGATGACATAATGGATGATGTCATAATTAGTGATGTCATAATGGATGCTGACATAGTTGGTGATATCATAATGGGTGACTGCATAATGGGTTATGTCATAATGGATGACATCATAATGGGTGACAACATAGTTGCTGATGTCATAATGGGTGACATAATAATGAATTTCCACATAATGGGTGATGTCATAATGGATGATGTCATAGTTGCTGATGTCATAATGGGTGACATCATAATGGGTGACCTCATAATGGATGACGTCATAATGGGTGACGTCATAATGGAATGGCTGATGTCATAATGGGTTATGTCATAATGGGTGTCATCATAGTTGGTGACATCATAATGGATGACGTCAAAATGAGTGACATCAAAATGGATGATGTCATAATGGATGATGTCAGAATGGGTGATGTCATAATGGGTGACGTCATAAGGGGTGATGTTATAATGCATGATGTCATAATGTATGATGTCATAATGGAATGGCTGTCATCATGATGGGTGATGTCATAATGGGTGACATAATAGTTGGTGATGTCATAATGGATGACGACAAAATGGATGATGTGAAAATGAATGATGTCATAATGAGTGACGTCATAAGGGGTGACTTTACAATGGATTGTGTCATAATGGGTGATGTCATACTGGGTGTCGTCATATTTGGTGACATCATAATGGATGACGTCATAATGGGTGACATTATAATGGGTGACATCATAATAGTTGACATCTCAATGAATTTCCACATAATGGATGACGTCATAATTGGTGACTTCATAATGGATGATGTCATAATGGATGACATCATAATGGGTGATGTAATAATTCATGACATCGTTGTTGGTGATGTCATAATGAATGACGTCAAAATGAGTGATGTCAAAATGGATGATGTCATAATGAATGACGTCATAATGGGTAATGTCATAATGGATGATGTCATAATAAGCGATGTCATAATGGGTGATATCATAATTGGTAACATCAAAATGGGTGATGTCATAATGGGTGACATCATAACGGATGATGTCATAATGGATGATTGTTGAAGAATGGCTTGAGCAGCAAGGCCATGGGTCCTTGCAATCTCCTTGAGACTTTAACACAAGTAGCAACTGTACAAGCAATCTCCTTGTTAGCCTAACACAAGTATAACAGTCTCTTTGTTAGCTTAACAAAGGGAGGCATTGGGCCTTGTATATAAGAATGTAACAAGGAAACTAACACAAGGACAAGACAGAGAAGTAGAATAATAGAGAATAAGGAAGAACCCTGAGAACTCTGTGTGTATGTTACCATATAGAAGGTGGAGCATGTAAATAGAGCTATCCGATGATATCATGACTAGCCAATGCAATCACTACAAGTAGTTTTGGAAAAGGGTATAAAAGTAACACTGTGTATTCAATAAATTGAAGCTTGCTTGATCAATCACACTGATTCTGGACTGCTTGCCTCCCTCGGCGCCGGCAAGTGGCGCCCGAACAGGGACCCCCATTCCTTGTTGTCACCCAAGTCGGCGGGAGCTCCGGAGAAGCACCGGCAGCAGCGACCGGGGAGCAGAAGATCAGCCGCAGAATGCTGGCATCGACAGGCTGATCCCTGCTTGAACCGACCTGATAGCAGAGGTTCGCCGTCCGGATTGTTGGGCTACTCATGACGATTTTGATGAAGAGCGCGCTCTAAGACAAGGTAAAAGGCTGCACTAAATTATTAGGGTCAGGGATATATAGATATACTGGCCGAAAATGGAAAGTGAGGTAGCCCTTGATTTATTATTACGCTTTTTAGAAAAGCGGGCAGTAAAGGATATTGACCTTAAAAAGGAGTTGGCGGGGTTGGTAGCTTTTGGGAAAGATCAAGGTTGTTTTAAGGATCCAGGTGCGTTGTTTCAGGTTGAGGCGTGGCGAGAGTGCGGTGATTTGTTATGGAATAGGGTAATAGATGGTGATAAGGGTGTGAAAAAGTTAATGAAGCCGTGGCGGGCAGTGATAAATTGTCTTAAACAGTATCAGGCAGAGGAAAAAACAGCAGCAGTTGCTTCCAGTCACTTGAGAGGAGTAGGTACAGAAAAAGAGGCAGGCAAGCTCCAGTTAGGGGTTGATTATGTGCCCACCCCCCGACAGGGTGTTCAGTGTTAGTGAAGCCTTTGATTGCTAGTGCTTCTGGGGGAGGGGGGCCATCGGCTCCGCAGTTAGAAGAACACAATGGAGAAGGCAGACTGTCAGAGAATGCCGAGGAGGAGTTGAAATGAGAGACAGCAGAAAATCATAAGAACGAGCTGGTAATGAAAAGTGATAGTAATCAGGAAGGGAAGTTCAGAAAAAGTTCAGTGGGAGCTTTGCGTATAAACTGGCAGGAGATCTCTCAGACAGCTATCGAGAAGGGTGATCATGACTTGTTAAGTGTTATGCAGGAATCTTGTGCCTTTCCGGTGTTCTTTGAAGTTACAGATCAAGGGGCAAGAGGAGAGTATAGTCCTATTGATTGGAAGCTGTTGTCACAGTTAGGTGCTACGGTAAATGAATCTGGGTTACACAGTGAACCCACCAGGCAAATGTTGAATTATATTTGGGGCAGTGGAATTCTTTGCCCAGAAGATGTTAAGATGATTGTGAGAATGATTATGACGCAGTCGCAATTAATGTTGTGGCAGGCGCATTGGAATAGACTTTGTGACAGGGCAGTTAACATCCCCCGCGGTCAGCAGGACCCATTGCAGGGTGTCACGGTGGAACATTTGATGGGCGTGGGTCCTTTTGCTACTGTGGATATGCAGGTACAGCTAGGTCCGGCAGTACTAAGGGAATCAATGCGGTTAGCCCGCGTAGCTATAGCAATGGTTAAGACAGCACCACCCACCCCGTCCTATATGTCTATTAAACAGGGCAGGGAAGAGCCGTTTGCTAGCTTTGTGGGCAGAGTTACCGATGCAATTGATGGTTCAGATGCGCAGGAGTGGATGAAGGGAGCATTATCACGGCAGTGTATTATGGAGAACTGTGATGCCGCTACTCGGGCTATTATTGTGACGCTGCCCGGGGATGCTTCCGTAGAGGAAATGTTAGATCGGACGAGTAGGGTGCTGGTCGGACCGCAAGCAATGTTGGTAGATGCAGTGAAAGATTTAGGGAACAATTTAGTGCAAGCCCAGAGCCAAGTCTTAGCAGCCCTTGCGCCTCTTCCGCAAAATCCGTCTTCAGGCAGACCTCCAAAAAATAAAGACTTAAAATGTTTCCGGGGTGAGCGCAGAGGACATTTGCGACGCCAATGCCAGGTGCAACAGGTTCGGTGTGAAAACTGCGGAATGAACAACCATAACACAGAAGCCTGTCGCAGAGGATCGGGAAACGGGAGACAGAGCGCCAGGAACTGCGGTGCAGACACCAACAGCAGTTCATGTAGCAACAGCGATGACAATTGCAAACTACCGACGAATTACAGCCCGCAACATCCGGGAGCCTCGGCTTGGACTTGGCAACCGCAATAGATGTGACTCTCATTGATAACAAACCTCAAAAGATTCCTACTGGAGTTAAAGGACCGGTGATGATTAAGGGACAGACACATGGGGCACTATTGTTAGGACGTTCGTCCAGTGGATTAAAAGGACTATTTGTACTTCCTGGTGCCACGGTGCCTCCACCTCCCCCACCTCCAGGCCTTCCATCAGCAGTTGATCATGAAGGCAATGCACGGGCGGATCAGTTAGTGTCAGTGATGGTGCCCACTAATGAATTGACCAAGGCTCGAGAGGCCCATGCGACGTTTCATCAAAATGCTCGAGGTCTACACAAGCAGTTCAACATCACGATGGAAGGAGCAAGAGGAATCATGAAGGCGTGTCCTACCTGCAGCCAACATGCTCCAGGTCTCGGCGTTGGGGTGAACCCTCGGGGTCTAGGCCCGGATGAGGTATGGCAGATGGATGTCACGCATTTGACACGCATTTGTCATGCCTTTGAGTTTGGACGACTGAAATATGTCCATATTACCATCTGGACAATCAGCTTTTTGTTTCTCTCTTGCATCAGCTGCTGACCCATTTCGTACATGCTTAATAGGGATGCCCTCTTATGACTGGAGTCCGTTTAAAGAATACAGTAATAGTCCATTTGACTCCTACCTGACATCCATATTTGGAGGAATTTCTCCTTGGCTGGTATCAATCATTACAGAGCGATTGCGTTGGGTCACTATGCTATTGCCTATTGTGCTTGTAATCAAGATAGCTTACCATTGTATTATGAAAAATGTAACAAGATTGTCTGATAAGATATTGCTTGTACAAAAAGAAAAAGGGGGAATTGTTGCAGAATGGCTTGAGCAGCAGGGCCATGGGCCCCTGCTATCTCCTCGAGAGGCCTTGAGAGCGTAGCACAAATAGCAGCTGTACAAGCAATCTCTTTTTTTAGCCTAACACAAGTATAAACAATCTCTGTTAGCTTAAACTAACTCAAGGACAAGGTAGAGAAGTAGAATGATAGAAAACAAGGAAGAACCCTGGAACTGAGATGTGTGTTGCTATCCAGTAAAATCACTGCAAGTAGTTACCATCCAGTGAAATCACTACAAGTAGTTACTATCCAATGAATTCACTACAAGTAGGTTTGGAAAAGGGTATAAAAGTAACACTGTGTATTGAATAAATCAAAGCTTGCTTTATCAATCACATTGATTCTGGACTGCTCGCTTCCCTCGCCGCTGGCAGTTTCTCCCACCCACTGCTACCATGACCAAATCTCCAGATCCAGCACCTCAACTCCCCGGGCACGACACCAGCACCGACCCCAGCCTGGCACCATGGTCGTGGGCCAGCCTGGGGAGGGAGGCAAGAAATGCCCAGGTCCCTCCAGAAGGAAACCCTGCCAGCTCCCCAGGGTGAGGTTCCCTTGCCAGCTCACCTCTGCTGCTGTGAGCTGCCTGCTGGGTGCCAGCTGAGCCCATCCCGTGGGGCTGTCACTGCCCATCAGATGGTGCCAGCTGAGCCCAGGCCTTGGGGCTGTCACTGCCCATCAGATGGTGCCAGCTGAGCCCGTCCCTCGGGGCTGTCACTGCCCATCAGATGGTGCCAGCTGAGCCCGTCCCTTGGGGCTGTCACTGCCCATCAGATGGTGCCAGCTGAGCCCATCCCTTGGGGCTGTCACTGCCCATCAGATGGTGCCAGCTGAGCCCACCCCTCGGGGCTGTCACTGCCCATCAGATGGTGCCAGCTGAGCCCGTCCCTTGGGGCTGTCACTGCCCATCAGATGGTGCCAGTTGAGCCCACCCCTTGGGGCTGTCACTGCCCATCAGATGGTGCCAGCTGAGCCCGTCCCTTGGGGCTGTCACTGCCCATCAGATGGTGCCAGCTGAGCCTGTCCCGTGGGGCTGTCACTGCCCATCAGATGGTGCCAGCTGAGCCCAGCCCTTGGGGCTGTCACTGCCCATCAGATGGTGCCAGCTGAGCCCATCCCTTGGGGCTGTCACTGCCCATCAGATGGTGCCAGCTGAGCCCATCCCTCGGGGCTGTCACTGCCCATCAGATGGTGCCAGCTGAGCCCGTCCCTTGGGGCTGTCACTGCCCATCTGATGGTGCCAGCTGAGCCCATCCCTCGGGGTCAGCCATCCGAGCAGGCTGTGGGAGGAAGGAGGAGCCTTTTCCCTGGCAAACCTCAGCTTGGTGGCTGTTCCTGGGCAGGAGCTGCTGACAGGGTGGCTTAGGGACAGGCTGCATGTCCTTTTCCTCTGGTGGGGCTTCCCAGCCCTCAGCTGTGCACCAGCTCAATAGTATTGTGGCAGGACTTCTGTCTCTCGACAGCTCTGCAGAAGAAACAGCAGCTGATCTCTAGCCTGGAGGAACTCATTGCCTCTCACACTGACTCCATGTAGTTCTTTATCCACAGGAGGGGGAACTTGTCTACAACGTTAAGCAACTTGCGGCGGAGCCAGGGACCGGGACGCCTTGATGGTCACCAGTATCAGCCTTTATGATCAGGTTACATCCCATTCTTATACCCTTTTCTCCTGCCCACGCTCCTCACGCCTCCTTCCCCTTGGTGAACAGCTCCTGCTCACACGTTCTGTCCCACTTGGTGACAGGTCACAAGTTTCTTACATCTTACATCAACACGCGTCCGTATCTCTCTTGTGCCTTCTTTTCCCACAAACGTGTTTGTCTCTAACTGCCAAGGGCAGAGCTGTAGCTTGTTAAAATCCAGGCCGCCTGGGGCCCGTAGCTGATGCCCACAATTCCCCCTTTTGTTTTCCAGCAAGAGGGCTGCGTTTACCCTCCTCTGCAGGGCCCTTTGCAGGGCAAGCGGCAAACGCGGCGCTACCGGCAAAACGACAGGGACGACACGTCATCTTGACCATCCTGTGTGCAACCAGCTTTTCACCCCTCCTGACACGTTTCAACCTTCCAACCAGTCCAAAAAACCCGTTATCTTCTGCGATCCTTTTGGCTTTGTCACTCAGTTCCTGGATGCTCTTGTGGGTTGGCTTCAAGTTGCCTCTCAAGTCCACGTTCCATCACCGCTTCACACCCGTGTCCATCAGCCAACAGCAGGAAACCAGTAGCAGCCCAGTTCTACAGAACAACATGGCAACCACTATTCATATGACACCCAATAATTCAGAAATCTCATTAGCTCTTTTTACCACACAACACACTAACTTATTCAATTCTATCAACGCTTTTGCGGCCACAAGCTGAAACAAAAATGATCTGACAGCAAAGGGCTCCCCAGCATTCCCCAGATCTACTGAGTTAACACAATCCAACACCATCTGTTACAACTCCCTTTTTTACCTATAGTGATGAGCATCATTTAACATCATTTTTGTGCTGAAAGCTGCTCGATCTGGGCTGCTGAAGTCCCAGATTTTGTCTGATCCATGGCGTGTACCAACCAGACCCATCTGTCTTTGCTGCTCCATGGCACCAGGGGAGGTGCCATTGGTTCTGCTGCCCCCACAGAAGCCAGGACAGGGCACTGAGCAGGTATCCAGAGATCCCAGCAGCTGTGGAGACACAAGCACAACCCAAGTCAGGCCCCCAAGGGACAAGGTCCCAAGGGCCTTCCCAGACTCGAGTCTGAAGGTGACGAACCCAAACAGGGGCACACGATGGCACCAGGTCCCTGTCAGAGTGCAGAGAAATGAGTTATGAGAACAGGCCCTGTGCTAGAAGGAGGAACAGTTAAATGATTCATTGCATATACTGCTTTCCACACTCGTGCTTGTTTCACCCATCATTCCCCCACCTTGCTTTTCAAGCAACACCCTGAGGGACTGATGTGTGGGCTCAACAAGAGCTTGACCTGTGGGAGAAGGAGGAATGCCTGTGATGTGCTGGACACCCCATCACTGCAAAAACTGCCAAAGCCCAACAAGGTCCTTTTTTTCTGTGTGTGGTATGGTACAAAAACCCACTCCAGAAGGTGTAATGGATCTGTCCATTCTTCATACCACTGAGCAATCAGCCCAACCGGGTGATCACGAAACAACAAGACATACAAACTAAGAGGAATAGCAGTAGTGACTCTCCATGCCTTCTTTTCTGAAATGCCAATTTCCACCTGTTTAAGTGCTGTTTCAGCTTCTGGCGTGAGGCACCGAGGAGATGACAGGTCAGCGTCTCCTTTTAGCAGTTCCAATAGTGGAGCTAGCAAGGTGTTAGACAGCCCCAACAAAGGCCTTAGCCAATTGGTAGTTCCCAACAATTCCTGTAAGTCATTCAAGGTAAATCCATCTTGCATAATCGT
The DNA here is from genome assembly GCF_020740795.1 of Apus apus. NCBI lineage: Eukaryota > Metazoa > Chordata > Aves > Apodiformes > Apodidae > Apus > Apus apus. The sequence goes on along the minus strand of NW_026248873.1, from coordinate 18,405 downwards.
AGTTCTTGAATCACGTAGAACACTCCAATGAAACGGATCCCACTCGTTTGATTCTGTCTTGTTACCACGAATAACGGGGCAAGCTAAAATACCACTGGCCAGTTCCACTTGTCCTCCCTCTTTAGCCTGCTCATACACTTTCTTCCAAGATTTGCCTGGGTCTGTGCCTGGAATTGCTACAGGAACGGGCTGTACAGGCAGCAAGTTCTGAAGGGGGGTGAGAGGGCAAACACGTCACCCCGTCATTTGCTCCGGGGACCGATAGATCTGTTAAACACCAACTCACAGGTTCCCTTCCTGCTGCTTCCTCGAACTCATCCTCTGTCTCGGGGGGTAACGAGCACACTTCAAGAAGGGGAGGGGGTGGGAGTGGCACGTCCGTGCTTGCAGGGGCAGTGGGAGCTGGTTTAGAGTTCCCTCACCCTGGGGCTGCAGCTTCCCGGTCCGCCCGAAGCTGTTTTACCGACTCCAGCACAAGCCGCCAACTTGTTAACGACTTTGTGGCCATTTCATTCCCCAGTTTTCATCTGTTTTCATACCTCCTTTCGTGTACAGTGCTGCTGTGTGCTGGGAAAGAGCTAAGGAACGATGGAGGGGCATGGAAAGAGACTGAGCAGCCCAACAGGGCATGAAGTAGTTGGCTGAGATTTTCTAATAGCTAGAATCAGCCCAGCTGTGCTTCACATCAACTAGTGCTGTGCATGCACACCAAGGAATCCCTGAAAATAAGTAAAGCACTGAGTCGTTTTGTTCCTTGGGCTGAACATGTTGGTGTCTGACCAGAGGGCAAGGAGGCATTTTGCAGGGAAGCCTTTGCAGCACGACTGACGTTCACAGAAATGCATCTGCAAGAAGAAATCTGACTTTCTGAAGAGCTGAACTAGACTGAGTGGAAACTGCTAGCACTTCAGCAGCCTGAAAGGTCTAGAGGTCTTAGTCTAGTGCAGAGAAACTCGATCGGAGTTTCACATCAGCTTTGCTGAAGGGAGATTTGTTTGCAGGAGCTGCCTGGAGTGCAGCAATGCTTCCTGGGGGAAGCACTAGGGGAGGGGAAGCATCCTGCCAGGAGGCTGCACTTCAGCTCTGCTGACATGTCCCACCTTCTCGAGGAACCAGAGCTTAGCTGAGCATGACAGAAGTAGACAGCTTGTCCTGCTGGGCCATGTTTCTTGGTTTTTGCCCCTCTCTGGGGCCTCTCTGATCTCTTATGACTGAACCAGGTGTGACACCTTGGCAGAACTGATTTCTAGCACCCATGGACTTGAAGATTTTCTAAGCTGAAGCTATAAAAGAAGCTGGCACAACTTTGAAATGCCAGCAGGACTGAGACTTACCTCCACCAGTAGAACCAACAGCAAGTTCTTGCATGCATTTCCTTTCAAAAGGTTTATTCCTGCTCCTTCTACCCTTGCTTGGTTCAGTTGAAATGCTCAGAATATGGACACTCTGTGCTGCTCAGGACTGGAGGCAGCTTGCACAGCTGGAAGGGCTCTGAGAGCTGGAGAACAGCCTGGCTTCCTTGTCAGGGGGATGAGGCACTGGGGGCTGGAGCAGAGCAAGAAGAGCACTTAGCCAGCTGGGTAACTAGACAGATCTTTCCCTTTGCCATCGTTCAGTTTCCCAGCTCTTCCTTGTCCTCAGAGCCAGGCTCAGCCAGGGAAGCTGCACAGGAAGATGCTCATCCAGCTCTGGAAGTCCTTGTGTTTCAGAGCCCAGCAGAGAAAAAGCTATTCACACACTTTGAGGATAAAATCTTTTGAGAGAAGCTGAAAAACATGAATGTAGCCCAGTTTTAAAAGAAATTAAGTGAACCTAGGAGCCTGTGCTGGGGGGGAATTTGTCCTCTTCTGGGGGAACTGAGATGCAGGAGCAGAATGGTGGAGACTGGCAGCTGCTCCAGGAAGGGAGAAGATTGATCATGTTGGTTTAGAACTGGGGGAGAGAGCAGGAGGAGTCAAGCGTAGGTGACCATGGATTTTAGGTATGTAGGAAGGCTCCTGCTCCCTTGGACAAACCAGCTCATGCTGCATTTAGAGGATGCTGATATTTATGTTATAAATGGGTCTGTATAGACACCAACTATACCAATAGATACAAAGACCAAATATGCCATTGACGTATTTTTCTATGCTTAGATTTTGGTTTATTTCGAGTTCTCATACCAACACAAACCACCTGCAAATAAATCTGCTTTCTTTCAATGACCAAGCTTGGGGGCTGCCAGTCCTTGTGAGGAGCACCACATCCTCCCAACAAGCTTGTTCCTCAGGGAGCTTTCCACAGGTCTTCCTTGAAAACCCATGCACATCTCACTTCAAGCTCATCAGCTGCTGGCTTTGCTCAGGGACCGAGGGCACAGCATGTGATAATCCAACCCCCTGGTTCTGCAAGGGGTGCTCCCTGGTCAGGCCAGGCTTAGTCTGCTGAAGAAACGGGGAAAAAAACCCCTTTATTTAGAATCCCAGAGAGATTTCACCAAATAATGGTGAGTTGCTGAAACGTGGAGTGAGAAACTGCTTGCCAAGACACCGTGGGTCATGGGGAAAAGAGCTTGCAGGTGGCTTCCTGGCTGCTCGGGTGTAACTGCCCAAGTCTAAGAGGTTTTTCTTCAGAAAAACAGAACTCTCCTAGTTTGTTCTTCCAGAAATCTACACCAGCAGTCCTGAAAACCCATTAAATCATTGGTAACTGTCTTACACAGGATGGAGAACAAAGACCCTGTCCCCAAACGCTTCATTCAGGTGTGTGGGAAGGGCTGATTGCTGTCACCTGGAGAGGTTCACTGCACTTTAAAAGGGGGGAAAAAAAGGGTTCTGGAAATGAATTCAACCTTTTTGAGAAAACAGAGGGGAATGCTGCCAGATTTGTTCACTCTTGAGGTAGATGGCTTTGGAAGCAAAGGGGAAGCCACAAGAAATGCTTCCTCACCTGAAGGGGCTGATCTGTGGCTCACGGGTGCCTGATTTCCTCTGGGCTGCCACCCTTTTCCTGGCAGGAATCGGCCTGGAAACCCTGGAGAAGGTTTTCCTCTCTGCAGGGCCCAGGGCAGGAACACCCAGCATACGTACGGGTGTGTAACACAGGGCCTGAGATGCCCTGTTTTTGCCCCTGTGTGACCCACAAAACAACATCCTTGAGTGGGTTTCACTGGAAATACCAACTCCCTTCACCTCCAGCAGCTTTGCTGCTCCCTACCCGGGCGAGAGCAGGAAGGACCTCGTCCTCCAGCTGCCTCCACTGTGGACTGGTGTGCTTGGAATGTCTTTTTCCTGGGTTTCTGCCTCCAAAAATACACTGACCTGCATCCCCCGAGTTTTCAGGCTGTCCTAGAGCTCCTCTTGCAGGAGGAGGCAGCCAAGCTGTGCCAGTGCTGAGTGCTGGGGCACCCCCAGCCCTGCAGCCCCCAGCCCTCCAGCGCTGCCTGGTGGGGTCACAATCCTGCTCTGTGACATCAGCCTCTCCCCCCTATAAAACCCCCACGCCGGGGCTCACTTTGCCACTCGTGTGACCCCCCAGCTGGGATCGCTCTCTGAGGTGACAAGGAGAAGGAAGGCTATCAGCTCTCCATCCCTCTCACCCACCCAGACAGATACCCCTGGCAGAAAGCCTCTGGTGTCCCTGGTCAGCTCTGCTGTACCAGACAGGACAGCACCATGAACTCGTTCAGCCCCCCCCCAGCTTCTGGACCTCGTCCTGGTGCCAAGAGACACGTGTTCGGTCAACTTTGGGGTCCGGCGCCGTCTGCTCCCAGCCAGGCTGGGGCAGCTGCACAACCTGTTAGCCAAGGAGCAGGAGACCAGCCCGACCATCAGCAGCCCCCAGGTTGCCTCCGTGGCCACCAGCGTGGGGCAGAGCAAGAGGAGAGAGGAGGGGAGCAGCATCTCCAAGGTAGAGGCTCTGGCTGGTCCCCTGGGTGCTCCCCTGCCCAAGCCCCCTCCTACGGGCTCTGCAGGGCCCGCGCGCTGCCCTTAGAGCAGGGTCTGAGTTCAGCTGAGTCCTGCTGGCACCTGGGGCTTCCAGTGGGAAAGGGATGGAGTTTTGGGGAGGAAGAGCTGGGGCTGAAACGCTGCTCTGCTTGCTCTGGGTCCTCCCCACGTCGCCATCAGCAAGTGCTGGTGGCTCCAACGCAGCCCCCGGTGCTGCTGCGCATCTGCCTGTCACCCTGATCCCTTTGCCTTCTCTTCCCAGCAGGGCAGTGGGAGCCAGTTTGCCCCTGCTGAGCCCACCATAGTGAGCATGGGCACCCAGCAGGAGGCCATGGGGGATGCTGAGAACGTCTGCACCCAGACACAGGCAGCTCTCCTGCAGCTCAGAGAGCTCAGCCACCTCCACACTGCCCTGAGGGAGCAGGTGTCCTCCCTGGAGGTCCTGATGTCCTCCCTGCAGGACCAGGTGTCCTCCCTGGAGGTCCTGGTGTCCTCCCTGCATGTCCTGGTGTCCCCCCTGCAGGACCAGGTGTCCTCCCTGCATGTCCTGGTGTCCTCCTTGCATGTCCTGGTGTCCCCCCTGCAGGACCAGGTGTCCCCCCTGCAGGACCAGGTGTCCTCCCTGCAAGGCTTGGTGTCCTTGATGCAGGGCCAGTCGTCTGCCCATAAGGACCAGTTGTACCAGTTGTCTTCTGTTAGAAATGAAATGTAAGGGTTGTTTTTGTGTCCTACTGTTAGAAGCAGAGTGTTGGGTTGGTTTTTCTACATATATATACACCCTAGTGTTAGGAATATTATAGTTTGTTTGAGAAGTGAGATACGTTCCCATGACACCTGGAGTGGTTTATGGTCCAAGAAGCTGAGGGACTGAGTTGGGCTCCATCTGGGGATCCCAACATGGAGCAGGATTTATGGCCAAGATCAGACCCAACGAAGCCACTTCTATCTACACCAGTGGGTACAGATCATGTTGGTGATTGGGAAGACAGCCAAGGGGGCAAGAAAGGTCAGAATTATACCTTAAAAGGTAAAAAGTAACCTGCTAGAGTGGAAGGTGGAAACAGGGGTGGGAAACTTATGGGATAATTTGAAGCGTGGGACAGGCTGTAAGCCCTGGAGTGTCCAGCCAGGAGGGAAACAGGGGAGGGAACTGCATTGGGAATAGGGAATATCAACCATTATTCACCTTATTATGGGTGTGCCTGCTGGTTTAGGTCACCCGTTCTTGCCAGAGTGTAAATAAACTGTGCTTGGCTGAAGGATCCGTGTGAGCCTGTTCATTGGCACCACAAACGTTTCTCAGGAATTTGGGGGCTCTTTCAGGATCCAAAATCATCATCCAGGGAGTGGTCGTCTCTGAAGAAGGGAAAGGTGCACCCATTGATTTCAGGGTTCCCTGGATCAGTGATCCTGGGGAAGGGAAAGGTGCACCCCTTGATTTCAGGGTTCCCTGGATCAGTGATCCTGGGGAAGGGAAAGGTGCACCCCTTGATTTCAGGGTTCCCTGGATCAGTGATCCTGGGGAAGGGAAAGGTGCACCCCTTGATTTCAGGGTTCCCTGGATCAGTGATCCTGGGGAAGGGAAAGGTGCACCCCGTTATGTTCCACGGTTCCCAGACCCGAGACCAGTTATAAACAGATCCCACAAACCACAGAGGGGGCAATAAAGGATAAAGGGAAGTAGGCGCCCTGATATCGACCGGGCAAACTCCGTGCACGGACCAAGGTGAGAAAACTGACTGTGAAGTGTCACCCTGGTGGTTTGAGACTCGTGTGTGTGTGTGTGTGAGTGAGACGTACATGAGTGCGAAGCGAGTGCGGAGTCCAACCTCATGGTTCTGTTCTTCCAGGAGGAAAACAGCCAGGGAAGGACCAAGCGAGAGCAAAAAGGGCAGGGAGAGTCTTGGGAGTGGGGAAGAAAAGCGCTGGGCCTGGGGAGGAGAAGGGAATATCCTCGACTGAGGAAAGGAATGTCTTTGGCAGTCAGGGCTAACAGCAATAATATCAGATGCTTGCTGTGAAGAGAGCCCAACCTGTCGTTTTAACCCTCCTGCATTTTGGTGGAAAAAGGAATGACCAAGTTGAGCTTGTGCCCTGCCATCTGGTGATACCTGAACTGGTGAGGGCATTAAGTCAGCCTGTCGATTTCCTTCTGCAATCAAGCCAGGCAGAGAAGGGTGAGACCTCCCATGCATGATAAAATAGGGGTGAGGCCGCGAGTCTGAAAGAAAAAGCCATTCCTGTAACAAAACAAATAGAGCAGGATGTGACACATCATGCAGTGATGCTGCTTCAGCCCGCTCAGCAACTCCTGCAACATGAGCTGAATCAGGGATAAGGTTAAGTGGGGCAGACCACCTTCGAAAAGCCCAACAACTGCAGCTAGTTCCACACTTTGAGGGGATCTGGGAACAGCGGTTACGTCTGAGTCCCATCCATTAGACTGAGGATCCCACCATAAAATGACTGATTTGTGCGACCTCCCAGACCCGTCTGTAAAAACTGTAAGGGCCTGTAATGGCCGGTCGCTTCTTCTAGGCAGAGGTACCAAATTAAAGGCAGTGGTAAAAAGCCTGTGCTGAGGCGGGTGGGATGTAAGTTGGCCTGTATCATCTGCCAATGCCACAGCAAACGTGTCTGACCGCTGGTTCAGCCACTGCAGATAAACATTGGTAACAGGCAAACAGATACAGCAAAAGTCCACGCCCACCAGCAACAACAAGCATTGCCTGGCCTTAACCATCAAAAAGGCAAACATCTCGTGCTGGGTCAAGGCAGGTTTTGTTGGCTGGTTTGATAAAAAGACCCACTCCATAAGGAGCAGGGGATCTGACATTTGGGGATCCCACTGAAATATCAGCGCACGAGGCTGCCAGGAGGGATTTAAGAGAATAAGGTGAAAAGGCAACTCAGGAGCCCATCAATGTGCTTGCCTGACCATTATTGCCATGGCAACCTTCTGTAAAGATTGAGCGGCTTCAGAGCCAAGACTGCAGGGAGAACGTAAGTCAGTGTCCCCTTTTGACGGGGCAAACAAAGGGGCTAGTTCTGCACTGGAGATTCTTAACAGTGGTCGGACCTAAACACACGTTAGCAGTGTCAATAGTGACACACCATTGAGCTGCTGGGGATTCCAGCTCCTATTGCAGCTCCAACATGTCTGGAACCGCAGCTCTCATCGGTGCTGTGACTTCATTCAGGGCACGGTCGTCCACAGTTAATCTCCATTCCCCATCAGGCTTCTGCACTGGCCATACGGGGCTGTTGAAGGGTGACTGAGCCCTCCTTATCACTGCTTGGCTCTCTAGTTGACCACTCAGCTTATGTGTTGGGAGCAGGGAGTCTCTGCTGGGGCGGTACTGCCCACGATGTCCTGCAGTAGAAGGGGTTGGTACCTGCTGCTCCTCCACCCTCCTCATGCCCACCACAGAAGGGTCCTCAGAGAGACCAGGCAGGGCAGACAGCCAGGTAATGCCCTCAGTCTCTATGGCTGCTACACCAAAGGCCCATTTATACCCTTCCAGGCCTTCAAAGTCCCCTCTCCAGAGCAATCTGTACCCAGGATGCAGGGAGCAGCTGGGCCAGTTACTATCCAATGGGTCTCCCAGTCATTCCCAGTCACGCTCATTTCAGCCTCCAACACACTCAGCTCTTGAGACCCTCCAGTGACTCCAGGGCTGGTAATGGAGTCTGCCCCTGTCTGGCTGGATGGTATCAAAGTGCACTGTGCAGCAGTGCCCAGCAGGGCTCTAGAACCCTGTGGTTCTGTTGTGCCAGGCCACCCAACCCACAGTGTCCAGTCAACTGGGTTATCCCTCTCCTGCAGCTGGCTGGAGGCAGGGCCCCTCTAACGTTGAGCATGGCATCCACAAGTAACACAGGGCTTTGTGTGGCGTGCTGGACTCTCCTCTGGGGTAGAGACCCACCTGCTTGGGCCAGCAGATACTTCCCGGGAGAGCCGAGCAGTCATCATGCTGGGACTGTTCTCTCTAGTGGCACCACCCTGCAGCTCCCGTGCTCTGGCACGCAGAACAGCAGTGGCTTTGCCGTCCCACCTGCTCGTGTCCTCACCATGTTCAGCAGAGGAGACCACAGAGAACCTCGTGTTTGATTCTGCATAACCTGAGCTGGTCTCCTTGGAGTGCCCCTGTTTCTGATGGCTGATACATGGTTCCATTCAGGAGAGGAATGGGTGGTTTTCTGCCTCTCCAGTCTGGAGACCCTATCACCCAGCTTCTCACAGAGGTTTTTCCACTCCTCAACTGTTTTTTCCACAGCTGAGACATGGGCACTTAGGGGGTTAGAGATACTGTCTGCATATTACCTAAGCTGGTTAGCAAATTCATCGACAGCTGGTGGTGTTTCAGCATTTCCCACAAAGACCCTTCCTCCCAACATGGTGGGATACACAGGAGGAGCACTCTGTGAGAGCCTCTTTAGCATGGGCTGACTGCATGGCAGCTCCTCAGGGCTTTCTGGTGTGTCCCCATTACCATAGATGACCTCCTGGACTGCCAGCTCTCTCAGACAGGTAATACCTCTTTCTATGGTGTCCACCTACTGGGGTGGCATCCAGTGTCCTCCCTGTGGGGATACTGGCTTTTGACAGCCATCAAAAGGTGGTGCCAGAGACTGTAAGGACCGTTTTTCCTGCCAACCATCTTATCAATGCCTGCATCTCTGGCTAAGGATCCCAACTGCAGAGCCTCCCTGCCCTCCAGATCTACCCCAGCAGCTCCCAGGCCATCCCACCCCAACAGCCTCCAAATCAGTGACTCATCCTCCCTGTGTGTAGGATCCTTTCCTCCATCCCGTGACTCCTTCATGGGCAGGGATTTAACCCTGATCTCAGGCCCGAATCGCTGCCGTGTGCTGTTCCTGCCCCAGGCTGCCTCTCCCCTGGACCAGCGCCTGCCCCTGTCTCCCAGTCCTCATCCCTCCCCGGGCGGTCTGACTTCTCCCCGTGCTCTCTGCGCCTTGTTCCTGGAGCCCCCAGGGCTGGTTGGGACTGAGGGGAGCGGTGTCACGCGCTGCCGCAGGTCCCGCTGACCCCAGAGCAGCGCCGGGGGCGGCAGCAGCGGCAGGGGCCGTGGGGGCAGCAGCAGCGGGGGCAGCAGGAGGGGCCCTGGGGGGCTGGCAGCGGCAGGTTTCCTGCACCACTTCCCAACTGGAGCCAGCCCTGGCACACAGCAGGCACAGCCCTCATGCAAGCAGAAGGGAACAGCCATGCCTGGGGCCCCCAGGCTCGGGCACGGGGAACTGGCCAGAGAAAGGAGCAGAATCATTTCTCATAACACCCAAATCCTCAAGTCGCCCTTGAACTGCCCAAGCCAACCCTCAGCCCAGCTCCTCCCAGCAGCAACCACTGCTTGAACCAAATGAGAAAACAACTCAGGTGGCAAATAGGACATAAAACTATAAATCTTTGTCTATTCCCCCCCTTCCACCCTCCCAAGGGAAGACAGAAGGATAAGGAAGAGACTTAAGGGCTGGAAACTGAAACAGGAATGAATTTACTGCAACGTGGGTAAGTAAATAACACATGGGGAAAGAACAGATCTATACACTTCTGTACTAATATAGACAAAACTGATCTTGCTGATGGCAGGAATGGGTGGGTGAGGGTCCCTTGCAGCAAGGCCACTTCAGGAGAGGGGTCCAGGGCTCCTCCCAGCACCTGGTGGAGTTGGATTCCAGAGAGCACCTGGTGAACTGAAGAATCCCCAGGCAGCATCAGCAGCAGCAGAAAGGAAGGAGGCAGAGGAAGGAAAGGGCCTGAGCTTCTGGTTCTCCTGCTTTTGTAGAGCATGGCAGGAACAGGGGGAATATTGAGCCCTCCCTGTTCTGACCCTCCTGGGTCTTTCAGGGAGTTAAGGACCCTCTCTCTAGTTCCTCTTACAGGTGCTCAACACCAGGCCAGAATCACTCAAACCTAAACACCCCTGACCCAGGTGCCATTGCCTGCTCAGGACCGACCTTCCAGCCCATGAATCCTGCAGACAGAGGCAGGTGACAGCAAGCCCAGCCCTGAAGGCAGGCTGTGGCCACCAGCAGGAAACACTCCCAGGTGCAACAGGCTGACAAAACAGGACTCACAGCCCTGTGGGCAGAGATGGTGGCCAGCAGCTGGGACAGGCTGGTGGCCCTTGGTTCAAGGAAGCACATCCCTCAGCTGCATCCAGGTGGTTTCCAGGGGACGTTGCTGTCAACATAGAGTGACCTGGTGACACTGTCTGTCCTACAGACCCTCACAGCTCCCCCAGGAAGAGCTGGGGGGTTGTGCTCTCTGGGGTTCATCTCACCACCCGCACATGATGCTCATGCTCAGGTCTTGTCTGCACAGGGCAAACAGGGACTCCTGCCCTTGCTGACAATGTGTCCCTGTGGGAGGGACAAGCAATCTCTGTCAGCTGTGGTGAGAGGCCAGTGCTGGGGAGGGTGGTTGTTCTGGCTGCTGAGTGACAATGGCCCTGGGGCAGCTTTCCTGGGCTGCCCAGTGAAGACAGAGCAGAGCCTGCCCTGCTGGTTGCTCCTGCCTGTCCCAGGAGCCTGGCTGGGCCAGGAACACGCCGCTGTGCCCCCACCCTGCACACTCACACACTGGAGCTGTTCCCTGCTGCTTTCCTCTCGGGGACTCTGCCCAGCCCAGCTCTTCCCCAGCTCTCCCAGCTCCACCTCTCCCTGCAGCCCAGTCTGGGCAGGCCCTGCAGAATGAAAGGAGGAAATGGAGCTCAGGGGCAGGGACTCTCCATCTGGCAGGCTCAGCAGATCAGCAGCTCAGGAAGTGACAGCCCCAGGGCCAGCCCTGCTCCCTCCCTCCAACCTCCCATCTCTCTCCTCCAGGCTCCTCCTGGCCTCCCCAGAGCTCAGAGTGAGTCCAGAGGAGGCCACAGAGATGATCCGAGGGCTGGAGCAGCTCTGCTCTGGAGACAGTCTGAGAGAGCTGAGGTTGATCAACCTGGAGAAGAGAAGGCTCCAGAGAGACCTTAGAGCACCTGCCAGGGGGCTCCAGGAAGGCTGGAGAGGGACTTTATTTCAGGGCCATGCAGTGACAGAATGAGAAGGGAAGAGTTCCAAACTGAAAAGAGAGATTGGGATTACACTTGAGGAAGAAATTCTTTCCTGTGAGGGTGGTGAGACACTGGTGCAGGTTTCCCAGAGAAGCTGCTGCTGCCCCAACCCTGGAAGTGTTCCAGGGCAAGTGGGATGGATCTTGGAGAAACCTGATCTAGTGGGAGGTGTTGCTGTCCATGCAGGACAATAGAACTAGATGATCTTCAAGGTCCCTTCCACCCCAACCCACTCTATGACTCTGTGCAATGCAGGTCAGTGGCAGTGTCTCTCTGGCTGGCATGCTCAGGAGATCCTGGTGCCAGGCAGCCTGCAACCCTGGGAAAGTGGGAAGGGAACAGCTTGGATATGCCCAAGTGCTGGTGCTCCCTGGCAGTGCTGTTGTGCAGCCCTTACCCTGCCCCTCTGCACAGAGGCTCTGAGAAGGTCTCCAAGGAAGGATCCGTGAGTGGCTGCAAGGTCTGGATTCTGTTTAAACACACAGAGAGCACGGCTCCTGATTTACACAGTCTCTGGGTCAGACACAAGCTGGACAGACACAGAATTAGAAAGGGCACAAGTACTGACATTCCTTTCTGGACAACATTAGAGAAAGAAGCACAGAGCAAATAAAACCCTATAAAGTTGATAACCAAACCCCAGAAAAACTAGCAAAGATGGGCAGGACATACAATGAGATACATCAGCAGTGATTTGCACAAGAAGACAACCAGGTGAGCACTTCTGAAAATCCTCCAGTCACCAGTTTCTGCACAGCATCCTGGAGCTGCTGGTTCCTCATGCTGTAGATGAGGGGGTTCACTGCTGGAGGCACCACTGAGTACAGAACTGCCACCACCAGGTCCAGGGATGGGGAGGAGATGGAGGGGGGCTTCAGGTAGGCAAAGATGGCAGTGCTGATGAACACAGAGACCACGGCCAGGTGAGGGAGGCAGGTGGAAAAGGCTTTGTGCCTTCCCTGCTGAGAGGGGATCCTCAGCACAGCCCTGAAGATCTGCACATAGGACACCACCATGAAGACAAAAAACACAAATGCTAAACAGGCACTGAACAGAAGAAGCCCAAGTTCCCTGAGGTAGGAGTGTGAGCAGGAGAGCTTGAGGATCTGGGGGATTTCACAGAAGAACTGTCCCAGGGCATTGCCCTGGCAGAGGGGCAGTGAAAATGTACTGGCTGTGTGCAGCAGAGCAGTGAGAAACCCAGAGGCCCAGGCAGCTGCTGCCATGTGGACACAAGCTCTGCTGCCCAGGAGGGTCCCGTAGTGCAGGGGTCTGCAGATGGCCACGTAGCGGTCATAGCACATGATGGTGAGAAGGGACCACTCTGCTCCAAGGAAGAAAAGAAATACAAAGACCTGAGCAGCACATGCTGAGTAGGAGATGGCCCTGGTGTCCCAGAGGGAATTGGCCATGGCTTTGGGGAGGGTGGTGGAGATGCAGCCCAGGTCGAGGAGGGAGAGGTTGAGCAGGAAGAAGTACATGGGGGTGTGGAGGTGGTGGTCCCAGGCGATGGTGGTGATGATGAGGCCGTTGCCCAGGAGGGCAGCCAGGTAGATGCCCAGGAAGAGCCAGAAGTGCAGGAGCTGCAGCTCCCGCCTGTCTGCGAATGCCAGGAGGAGGAACTGGCTGATGGAGCTGCTGTTGGACATCCCAGCCCTTCACTCATGAGCTGCTGCCAGAGGAGGAAAGCACACTCACAAGTCAGGACAGCCCTGAGCAAATCTCTTTCCATTCCCTCCCTTCACACCCCACGATCTGAAAACAGACATTGTCTCCTTTTATACAGAACCTTCTTGGATCTCCCTGGCTGGAGCTCTGGTCCTGTGGGTCAAGTGTGCTGTGAGGAGCTGAGCTCCCAAGGAGCTCTCCCTGCTCCACAGCAGGGGGGAGCTGGGAAAAGTATGTCAGCTTCAAAAATACCCACTTTTCCTCATCTGTGATCCACTTGTGCATATTCCTGTAGGAGAACCTCCACGAAACTCCTACAGCTGTGGTGCCACCAGCAGAGCTGGCTGGTCCCAAGCCCTCCAGCCCAGCATGTCCAGAGAAGCTCAGCTGGGCTGGGCCCAGCGGTTTTGCTGCCCTGGCCACAGCTGCCTGAGAGCTCCTGCAGAATGGGTGTCTGAGCTGCACCTTAGACACCCTTGTCCTTAGGGAGCCTGAGGGGAAGGGCAAGGACAGCACAGGCAGCAGGGCCAGATGGAGAAATGCCCCGATGCTCCCAGAGAGGGAGGACAGGCACCCTGAGGTGGCACTTGGACGCTTCTCCTCCGCAGGGATCAAGCTGCTAAGCAGGTGAGTCAGGCTGAGATCCCAGTGCCTTGGAGCCAGGAGCTCTGCTGTGGAGCAGAGGAGACCAAGGGCTTGCTGCGGGGAAGGGACCTGACTGCAGCTGCTCCTGCTGGAAGCTGTCCCCACCTCTCCTCCCTGGCCCTGCTCACAGCCCCATCCCACCCAGCCTGTGCTCAGCTCTGCCCTGCAGAGCCCTCCTGGCAGCAGGACCCTGCCCAGGGGCAGCTCTGTGCTGGCCACTCCTGAAGAGGAGACCAGATCAGCCCTGGGGAGAGCACAGAGCTGAGGGCAGTGCTTCCTGCAGGCAGAGGAAAGGCTGAAGGCACTTTCTCAGGGGCCTTGACAAACCTGCTCCTCTCTCCCTGCAAAGCTGCAGGAGTCTGGGTCTCCTGTCCAAGCCAGCAGCTCCAGGACTGGTTCCTCCCCCCCGCACAGAGGGGCATGCAAAGAGACACTCACCATGCCCAGGGCTGTGAAGATGTCTCCTTCAGCAGCTCTCAGCCCTCCTGCCCCTCCTGCCTGCCTTTATCCTCTCTCCCTGCCTGGCTCCTCTCCCCTGCTGCCTGCAGGCAGTGCCCTCAGCCCCTGCTGGGGCTCCTCTCCACAAGGCAGGCTCAGCTGCACACTCCCAACTTTCTGCAGCATTAATGGGTCCCAGGGAGGACCATTACCAGGAAAGGCTGCACAGGGGCTGCTTAGAGCAGGAACCTGGAAGCACTCATGGCAGGCAGGGAAAGGCCATGGCAAGGTGGCTCTGATGAGCAGTGAAGCTGAAGAAACCTCTCCAGAAGCCAGAGTCAGGTGCAAACTCCAGAGTTTCTGGCAGTGTGAAGGGGTCCCACTGAGGGACATCCCTGACAAAGCTGCCTGGGCTCTGGTGAGAGCAGGAACCTGGAGGCCCTGCTGACAGGCAGGCAAAGGCAAGGACAAGATGGCTCTGAGCTGGAGTCAGCCTGGCTGGGGGAGATGATTCCAAGGTGCAAGCCCTGACCCAGAGGCCCTGGGAGAAGAGATCCTGCCCCTCACACGTTGCTCAGGGCTCTGCCCGGGCACTGGGATGTGGGGATGTGCAGTGCCTGGAGCAGGACTAGGAGACACTCTTTCTCAGGCTCACAGGCTGTGATGAGGAGCCCATGGAGTCCTGCTGCTCTCATGAGAAGGTGTCTCCTTGTAGGCAGCAGCTGCAGAGAGAAGCTCCACAGCCCAGAAGATCAAGACCTGGGCTGGGGGCTCTCAGCCATGGCTGTGCCCCCAGCTGTCCCCACCACAGGCTGTCCTACAGTGTCTGACTCCTGCAGCTCTTTCCCTGCAGGCTGTGGACATCCCCCTGCTTCCCAAACTGGCCACCCATTGTGATGACATGGCCATACATCCCATTTAAGGCTCTACTGCCCCATTGTGATGTCATGGCCATACATCCCATTTAAGGCTCTACTGCCCCATTGTGATGTCATGGCCATACATTCTATACAACTCCATATGAAGTACTGAGGCCTGAACCAAAGAGGACCTCTAGAGGAATCTCACAACCCAGAACTATATATATATATGTATATTTTTATTACAATCTCTGAATACCTGGTGCAACACTTACTGTGTAGCTGTAACCAGCAGACAGATCTCTCTTTATTTAGAGGCACGCTGCAAGGCCATGAAACCAGACATCTGGCCTTGGGGAGACTGATGTGGTTCAAGTCAAAATAGAGAGAGATACCACCCACCCACCCCCCTTTGGCCCAGCCAGTCACTAGACTGGTTTTGAAATGAGTCCCATGGTCTGACTCAAGTCTTCCTGGAAGGACCATCTCCTTCATTCCTTCTATTTAGCAGCCCTTGTACACGACTCAGGAGAACAGCAGTGGGTTCATTGTCTCAGGTTCTCGTGTCCTCTTTATAAGATCACACTAGAGAGACCACAGGTGGCATCCAAGTGGGTCCTGCCTCTCTTGCTGCTGTCTCCTAGCAGGACGTGTCCCCTTCATGGCTGCAGCACCAGCCTTCCCATCTGTCAGGCATCTTGTTCCTTCCCTCAGTCATTTCTTCCATGGCTGAGGTGTGGAACTGATGGGGATCAGAGATCATGTCTCCATACTGTCGTGCTTTGAAAGCCACTTCACTCACAGTTGGTCTTTTGTAGTCATCAAATCATCCCATGAAGGAGAACACCTGGGCATGTGCTGCTGGCACAGCCTGCACAGACCTCTGGAGCATTTGTGTGTGGCACAGAACGTCACCAGGATCTGTAACCCCTTGTTATCATAGATCACCTCTGGCACAGCCAGTTCTCTCAGACACGTGATGTCTCTCTCGAGAGTGGCTGTTCTGCTTCAGCGCCAGTCGATGTCACCCTTGTGGGGGTATCTCTGCCTCACAGCTGAAAGAAGTTGGCTCCACAGGCTGGGAGTTCCTGCCTTACTGTCACCGTTTGACTCAGGTCCGACAACAATGCTCTCGATCCCCTCCCCCCCCCACCCAGTCAGGGAAGGAGAGAGAGAAAAGGAGAGAGACTTGGCTGGATTGAAAACTAAACTACACAGCTTTAATTAAAACACTAATGAATCACACAAGAAAATATATACAATTATATACAGATATATTCAGATATGGGCAAAAGCCTCTCGCCTCCCCCCCACCCCCAGCAACTCCCACAGCACTCCCCTGAACTGGCAAGAGTCCCGAGAAATCCCGGAGCCGCTGCTGGAGAAAGCGGAGAGTTATGAGGGTCAGGAGAGCTCGAGCCTAAGGGTCGGCGGTGATGGATGAGCAGAGTCCTCCCCGGACGCCGGCCATGGACGGAAGAGAGCGGCGAGAGAAGGAGGAAGCTGTCTTCTAAGATCTCTGTCCTTCCTCTGAGCTTACGTAGATATATGGAATGGAATATCTTTGGCCAATTTTGCTGTCTGTCTAACTCAGCCTCCCACGGGGGGGTCAGAGATCTCCCCATAGTGTCTGAGCCGGCGGAGTGAAGGTGTAACCTTGAAACCTCAGTAGTTAGAAAAACATTCCACTGTCTTATCAGCCTAGCAGAACACACAGTTGCTAGTTACAAGAAAGCTTACTGAAGGAAAAAAAAATCAGTGAAAAGAAAAATTGGCTTAATCCTGGCTCAAACCAGGACATTCCACCCCTTATTCCATACCATATATTACATACAGGCTCTATACTTTACCAGCTGTCAAATTAAGGATTCTCTCCCAAAGTCAGATTACCTTGAGGTACATATTGTACTTCACCATCCTCCATCATCACACACCAGGTATGTCCAGGTCCCTGAGCAAAAGCAATACCCCTGACAGGTTTACCTTTGCCTGAAGCAGGATAGACCCAAACACTTTTACCCAGCAGGTTTCTTTCACATACCACAGGGACTTTATCCCCATCTGTAGTATGCAAAAGGTCTGACTGGGCAGGACCAGCCCGATTGATGGATCCCCTGGTATTAACTAACCAGGTGGCCTTTGCCAAATTTTTATCCCAGTTTTTGAAAGTTCCACCACCCATTGCCTTTAGGGTAGCCTTCAACAGACCATTGTACCTTTCAACTTTCCCTGAGGCCTGTGCATAGTATGGGATATGGTAGATCCATTCAATACCATGCTCTTTAGCCCAGTCAGTGACAAGACTGTTTTTGAAATAAGTCCCATTGTCTGACTCAATTCTCTCTGGAGTACCATGTCTCCACAAAATTTTCTTTTCAAGACCCAGAATAGTATTCCTGGCTGTGGCATGAGGCACAGGATATGTCTCCAACCACCCTGTACTTGTTTCCACCATTGTAAGCACATAACGCGTACCCTGGCGGCTCTGAGGAAGTGTGATGTAGTCAATTTGCCAGGCCTCTCCAAATCTGTACTTTGACCACCTCCCCTCATACCACAAAGGTTTCAACCGTTTTGCCTGCTTAATTGCAGCACATGTCTCACAGTCATGGATCACCTGTGCAATAGTGTCCATGGTTAAGTCCAACCCTCGGTCACGAGCCCATTTGTATGTTGCATCTCTGCCCTGATGACCTGAAGCATCATGGGCCCACCGAGCCAGAAAAAGCTCACCCTTGTGTTCCCAGTCTAAGTCTACTTGGAACACTTGAGCAGCCTCATCTGCTCGTTGGTTGTGTCGATGTTCCTCAGTGGCTCGACTCAGAGGCACGTGTGCATCCACATGACGCACTTTTACCTCCAGTTTTTCTATCCGAGCTGCAATGTCTTTCCACAGGTCAGCAACCCAAATAGGTTTACCCTTTCGCTGCCAGTTGTTCTGCTGCCACTGTTTTAGCCAACCCCACAAGGCATTTGCTGCCATCCACGAGTCAGTGTAGAGGTAGAGTCTCGGCCACCCCTCTCGCTCAGCAATGTCCAAAGCCAGCTGGATGGCTTTGACCTCTGCAAACTGACTTGATTCACCTTCTCCTTCAGCTGCTTGTGCAACCAGTCGTGTAGGACTCCACAGGGCAGCTTTCCACTTCCGGCGGTTCCCTACAAGACGACAGGAGCCATCGGTGAAAAGAGCAAATTGTTTCTCAGTCTCTGGTAGATGATCATATGGTGGAGCTTCTTGAGCTCGTCTCACCACTTCTTGTGGTGGCATTCCAAAGTGGGTGCCTTCTGGCCAGTTTGTAATTGCTTCCACAATACCTGGACGATTAGGTTTCCCTATTCGGGCTCTTTGGGTGATCAAAGCAGTCCATTTACTCCAAGTCACATCGGTGGCATGATGGACAGGAGAAAGGTTATTCTGGAACATGAATCTCAGCACCGGTAGCCTGGGCGCCAGAAAGAGCTGTGCTTCAGTGCCAATCACTTCTGAAGCGGCTCTAACTCCTTCATATGCTGCAAGTATCTCCTTCTCAGTTGTTGTGTAGTTGGCCTCGGAACCTCTGAAGCTCCAGAACACCTGCAGTACATTGATGACATCATTGTGTGGGGTGACACATCAGAAGAAGTTTTTGAGAAAGGTAAAAAGATCATCCAAATTCTTCTGGATGCTGGTTTTGCTGTAAAAAGAAGCAAGGTCAAGGGACCTTCGCGAGAGATCCAGTTCCTGGGAATCAAGTGGCAAGATGGTCGTCGCCAGATCCCAATGGATGTGATTAACAAAGTAACAGCTATGGCCCCACC
>NW_026248872.1:0-42276 GCF_020740795.1 Apus apus | reverse complement strand
CTTTTGCGACTGCCCCTCCCGATGTGGAGGGGTTTGTGAATGAGCCCGAGGGTCACACGCGGCGCTGCCTCTCACGGAGGAACGGCCACCGCGGGGCCGTATTTCAGGGGGGGAGTTAGAAAGCACCCCCACCCCACCACGCTCAGAAATTGCCTCTGAAGCCAAGGTTTGCTCCACAAACTGATCGGTTTATTAAGGGTTAACACAAACTGAGGGATGATGTTTAGGGACAATGCAGGTGTGAATGGCTACCAGGGATATCAATATGTGTGTAGTGAGAAAGTGTCCTTTAGGGAGGCAATGCAAGAGGTCCTGAGCTTTTGAGGGAGAGGGTTAAGGACCAAAGGGAGGAGGGAGGAGGGAAGGAAACCCGACGTCAGTCCTGCTGAAGAGGTTGTGCTGTGTGTGTGTGTGTGTGTGTGTGTGTGTGTGTGTGTGTGTGTGTGTGAGGTGGTGTCACCCCCAGCCTGTCCCCAGGCTCCGTTCCCAGCGGCAGGGTTGGTCGGTGGCCCCTTCTGGCCAGGCAGGACGGCAGGTCCGTGGTGTCGGAGGGGCAGCCTCTCGGCAGCGGGTGCAGCGGCCGCTGGTTTCCCCTCCAGCGGCAGCAACACGGGGAGGGGGCTCCGGCCCCGACCCCAGGGCTCGGGACCCCGGCACGCTCGGCGCTGAGGCTCAGGCTGGACCCGGGGCAGGCAGGCAGGCAGGGTCCCAGCACCAGTGTCCGCAGCAGGGGGGTGTCCCAGGCAGAAAGCGTCCGAACGGGCCTCAGGGAGGAGGGAAGGGCCCACCTGCTGCCCTCGCCCCTTTGATACCCCCTGACCCACCTGTCCAGTCAGTGTCACTGTCCAGAGCCAACGAGCGTCCACCCCTTGCTGCTTCCTTCACCTTTTCCCCAGCGTTGCCCTGTGGAACACAGCCCTGGAGCCGGGCGGCACAGGGACCTTGACCCCGAGGGGCAGCTCCAGCAGCTCCGGGTCCATCAGCCCAGCAGCTCCTTGTCCTGCTGCTGCCTTCTGTGCCCGGCCTGGGAAGAGAGAGACACTCGAGGCGCCAGCTCCTCAGCCTCCTGCCCGGCAGGGGCAGGACAGGGCAGGTCCCACAGCAGCCCCCGCCACGTCCCAGGCTCCCCGGCTGAGCCCTCTCCCTCCCTGCTCACCTCTCTCCTCTGTCCTGCTCCGCTCGCTGGGTCACCCTTGGGGACACCAGCAGGGAGACAGTGCTCCATGGCTCCTTCCAGAGCTCTGGCACAGCTGCCCCTGTGCACTGCAGGCCCAGGCTGACAGCTCCCGTTTCATCAGGACTCCAGGAGAAGGGTCGAGCTGCCGAGCACTTCTGTGCCTCTCTTGCCACACAGGCCTCCTCAGCACATGGTCCCAGCCCCCCAGCTCACCCCTCTTTTCTGACAGGGGCTGCTGGGGCTGGCCATGGAGAAGCTCAAGGCAGCAGCCCCCTGCGCCGTGCTCCTGCCTGGGCAGGGGGCTTCGGAGCCGCCGGAGGGACAGGCTGCCTGGAAAACCAGGGCACACGGAGAGGAGGCTGATCTCAGTGTCTCGTCTCTCCTGCCTGTTCTACAGGGTGGGTGCTCTTGGGACAGGCCTTCCTGAAGGCTCTTTGGGGGTCGGTGGAGGCCCAGGCTGACAGATCCGCTTTAATGTGTACTCAACGATCCGTCTTGCCATGGTCCTGAGAGGCGAACCCTGGTCCAAGGCTGCTGGCTTTGGCTGCCTTCCTCCCTCAGACTTTGCCTCTGCCGCTCCAGGAATCTCCAGGAGAAAGGTTCTGGCCTGGCAGGCTCTGCTCTGTCTTCACTGGGCAGCCCAGGAAAGCTGCCCCAGGGCCATTGTCACTCAGCAGCCAGAACAACCACCCTCCCCAGCACTGGCCTCTCGCCACAGCTGACAGAGATTGCTTGTCCCTCCCACAGGGACACATTGTCAGCAAGGGCAGGAGTCCCTGTTTGCCCTGTGCAGACAAGACCTGAGCATGAGCATCATGTGCGGGTGCTGAGATGAACCCCAGTGATCACAACCCCCCCCAGCTCTTCCTGGGGGGCTGTGAGGGCCTGTAGGACAGACAGTGTCTCCAGGTCACTCCATGTTGACAGCAACGTCCCCTGGAAACCACCTGGATGCAGCTGAGGGATGTGCCTCCTTGAACCAAGGGCCACCAGCCTGTCCCAGCTGCTGGCCACCATCTCTGCCCACAGGGCTGTGAGTCCTGTTTTGTCAGCCTGTGGCACCTGGGAGTGTTTCCTGCTGGTGGCCACAGCCTGCCTTCAGGGCTGGGCTTGCTGTCACCTGCCTCTGTCTGCAGGATTCATGGGCTGGAAGGTCAGTCCTGGTGTTGAGCACCTGTAAGAGGAACTAGAGAGAGGGTCCTTAACTCCCTGAAAGACCCAGGAGGGTCGGAACAGGGAGGGGTCAATATTCCCCCTGTTCCTGCCATACTCTACAAAAGCAGGAGAACCAGAAGCTCAGGCCCTTTCCTTCCTCTGCCTCCTTCCTTTCTGCTGCTGCTGCTGCCTGGGGATTCTTCAGTTCACCAGGTGCTCTCTGGAATCCAACTCCACCTGGTGCTGCCAGAAGCCCTGGACCCCTCTCCTGAAGTGGCCTTGCTGCAAGGGACCCTCACCCACCCATTCCTGCCAGCAGCGAGATGGGGTTTGTATGTGTTTGTGTATCAGTGGAGAGACCTGTTCTCCCCCCCGACCTGTTCCTCCCTTCCCGGTGTTAAAGTGAATTCCTTCCTGTTTCCATTTCCAGCCCGTCAGTCTCTCTTCCTTATTCCACTTCTATCTTCCCTTGGGAGGCTGGAGAGGGGTAATAGGGAGCAATTCTGCCTTCTGTGGTTCGCCCTGTCTGTTTAAACCAAGACACAAGGTAAGAATTGATTCAACACATAGGATGTCAGGCTCAGCATCTCAGCTCGGGGGTTGCTGGGGTGGGGAATTGTTGCTCGGAAGAATCACGCGCAGGGTGTCCAGGTGGTGAGCAAGTGTCTTGTGCAGCATGCTGTCTTGTCTTTTATTAGTATCACGGGTATTGCTGTTTCTTCAGGCCTTCTCTTGTTGAGGGAGGTGACTCTCCCCCTCTGCTCTGCTGTGGGAAGACCCTCCCTGCAGTGCTGTGTTCAGTTCTGGGGTGACCAAGACCAGAAGGGCATGAAGCTCCTGGAGGGAGTCCAGAGGAGGCCACAAAGATGATCGAAGGGCTGAGAGAGTTGGGGGTGTTGAGCCTGGAGAAGAGAAGGCTCCAGGGAGACCTTGGAGCACCTTCCAGTGCTTGAAGGGGCTCCAGGAAAGCTGGGGAGGGGCTTTTTCCTAGGGCATGGAGTGATGGAGTGAGGGGCAATGGGGTTAACCTGGTGTCGCGAGCCGATATGGGCTACAACCAAGGCTGCCCTTGAGCTTGGCATCCCTCACCAGCCCGTCCTTGTAGGTGAGATCAAGGTCCAGCACAGCACCTCTCTGTGTTGTTTTCTCAATTCTTAAAAAAAATCTGGGATTTAGTCAGAAGAAACCTCACAGAGTTTTACCCAGAGAAGCAGTCAGTCCTTTGCCAGGGCAGAATCATCCCCAGAATGAGGGCTGGCTGAGAGCTGAGCAACTCAGCAGTGACCCTGAGAAGAAGGGCCTGGGCATTCAAGGAGTGTCCCAGGAGCCAGTGGTGTGTGCTCAGAGTTATAAGGCCAGTTGCAAATAGGGCAGCAGAGTGACTGCATCATTGGGAAGGGAAGAGCCATGGGTGTCACCTCCCTGGATTGTGTGAGGCCCTTGACGTGGCACCTCAAAACATCCTTCTCTCTAACCTGGAGAGAGAAGGATTTGATGTGTGGACTGCTCAGTGCATGAGGAATGGGTGAGATGGTCAGATCCAGAGGGCAGTGGTGAATGGCTCAGTGTCCAGATGGAGATGGTGACAAGTGTCCCTCAGGGGTCCGTCCTGGGACCAGTCCTGGTTAATATCTGTATCAATGACCTAGAGAGCTGAGTGGTGCAAGTGACATGGCTGGGGGACAGGATGCCATGCAGAGCAGCTCATCTGGGTTACTGGACAGCCAAGGACTCAGAGCAAGTGTTAGAAACTTTAATAATGGATCAAAGGAAACAAAGCAGGTCCGTGTCTCAGTTGTAGCGACACAAGTGCAAACATCTTTGCAGGAACAAAACCATGGATGACAATGACAACAGTAGTAATGAGAAATATAATAATACTAATAATAAATAAAAAAATAACAAACCCCCACAGAGTAGAATACCCAAAAAATCTAAAAACAAAACGAAAAAATAAACACACAAAAAGGGTGCAATGAAATAAAGTGGAATCACTTCTGGAAAGAGGCTTTAAATCTCTCACTCTTGAACAATGAAGAAATCACTTTCCTGAGGCAGTCCTTGAGCTCCTGGTTCCTCATGCTGTAGATGAGGGGGTTCACTGCTGGAGGCACCACTGAGTACAGAACTGCCAGCACCAGGTCCAGGGATGGGGAGGAGATGGAGGGGGGCTTCAGGTAGGCAAAGATGGCAGTGCTGGTGACCAGGGAGACCACGGCCAGGTGAGGGAGGCAGGTGGAAAAGGCTTTGTGCCTTCCCTGCTGAGAGGGGATCCTCAGCACGGCCCTGAAGATCTGCACATAGGACACCACCATGAAGACAAAACAGCCAAAGAATAAAAAGGCACTAAACACAAGAAGCCCAAGTTCCCTGAGGTAGGAGTGTGAGCAGGAGAGCTTGAGGATCTGGGGGATTTCACAGAAGAACTGTCCCAGGGCATTGCCCTGGCAGAGGGGCAGTGAAAATGTACTGGCTGTGTGCAGCAGAGCATTGAGAAACCCAGAGGCCCAGGCAGCTGCTGCCATGTGGACACAAGCTCTGCTGCCCAGGAGGGTCCCGTAGTGCAGGGGTCTGCAGATGGCCACGTAGCGGTCATAGCACATGATGGTGAGAAGGTAAAACTCTGCTGAGAGGAAGAAAAAAAAGAACAAGAGCTGTGCAGCACATGCTGAGTAGGAGATGGCCCTGGTGTCTCTCTTCATTGCCCTTACATTTCTTGTAATAATTTCATCACTACCAACCTGAAAAATCAGCAGTGGGTAGTAATCAGAGGGATTTACCATACTAGAGAGTTTCCTTTTAACATCTCTAATCCGAGCCCCAGGGAGGCAGCAGACCTCCCTGTGGGATGGGTCTGCTCGACAGATGGGCCCTTCTGTTC
The DNA here is from genome assembly GCF_020740795.1 of Apus apus. Classification (NCBI taxonomy): domain Eukaryota; kingdom Metazoa; phylum Chordata; class Aves; order Apodiformes; family Apodidae; genus Apus; species Apus apus. The sequence continues at coordinate 37,063 of NW_026248872.1, read as the reverse complement.
CCCTCAGAAGGGAGTCTCCCAACCACAATTACCCTCCTTTCCTTCTTAGTTGAAGAAGTCCTAAGTCGTGGAGCTGAGCGACAAGTCCTAGGTGCTTCACTAGACAAATCTGTCACTCCAGCCTCATTTTCCCCTCCCTGAAGTTCCAAGGCCTCACACCTATTCTTCAGGGGCAATTCGGAGGGTGGAGGGAGTTGGGAGGGTTTTTTCTTGCCTCTCCGAGGACGGACCTCCCTCCATTCCTCCATGTCCCTAACGTTCTCTCCTTCTGTCTGAGGACAGGAGGGGAGGGGATCCGTCACTTCTTCTAGCACCTCTTCCTTCTGCCCTTGCCTCAGGGTTTGGCTCCACCAATCTATTTCGCTCTCACAATCTCTGATGATTCTAAGTCTTTCAACCTCCTCTGTCAGTCTAACCACCTGCCTGAGGAGATCATCGATTTGCTCGCACCGCACACATGCGGTGCCACTGGCTCCCTCCGGCACCAGTGCCAGGCTCAGGCACTCGCTGCAGCCAGAGACCTGCACAGCTGCGTGCCTGCTCAGAACCTCCATCTGAGTTCCCATATCCTTTTTCAAAACGGTTTTAGGGCATGTTGTCACCATGCTAGAGAAATTCACCGGTGTTCTCTGCTCCCCGCCTGCCCTCGCGCCTCTCCCTGCTCCTGCCGCTGCCGCTCTCCGCTCTGCGCTGCCGCGTGCTCTCAGTGACTCATCCTCCCTGTGTGTAGGATCCTTTCCTCCATCCCGTGACTCTTTCACGGGCAGGGATTTAACCCTGATCTCAGGCCCGAATCGCTGCCGTGTGCTGTTCCTGCCCCAGGCTGCCTCTCCCCTGGACCAGCGCCTGCCCCTGTCTCCCAGTCCTCATCCCTCCCCGGGCGGTCTGACTTCTCCCCGTGCTCTCTGCGCCTTGTTCCTGGAGCCCCCAGGGCTGGTTGGGACTGAGGGGAGCGGTGTCACGCGCTGCCGCAGGTCCCGCTGACCCCAGAGCAGCGCCGGGGGCGGCAGCAGCGGCAGGGGCCGTGGGGGCAGCAGCAGCGGGGGCAGCAGGAGGGGCCCTGGGGGGCTGGCAGCGGCAGGTTTCCTGCACCACTTCCCAACTGGAGCCAGCCCTGGCACACAGCAGGCACAGCCCTCATGCAAGCAGAAGGGAACAGCCATGCCTGGGGCCCCCAGGCTCGGGCACGGGGAACTGGCCAGAGAAAGGAGCAGAATCATTTCTCATAACACCCAAATCCTCAAGTCGCCCTTGAACTGCCCAAGCCAACCCTCAGCCCAGCTCCTCCCAGCAGCAACCACTGCTTGAACCAAATGAGAAAACAACTGAGGTGGCAAATAGGACAGAAAACCATAAATCATTGTTTATTCCCCCCCTTCCACCCTCCCAAGGGAAGACAGAAGGATAAGGAAGAGACTTGAGGGCTGGAAACTGAAACAGGAATGAATTTACTGCAACGTGGGTAAGGAAATAACACCTGGGGAAAGAACAGATCTATACACTTCTGTACTAATATAGACAAAACTGATCTTGCTGATGGCAATGTTATAGGTGAATCATGAAATCAATTTGCTGATCAAATATGAATGTATATGGTTGAATGTTAAAATGCAATGTTTATTAAAATGCTGGAAGTTATGTTTGTTACATGTTGGAAATTATGTTAAATGCTGGTTGTTAAATGTTAGAAGTTATATTCATGTTTGTAAAGCATTGAATGTTGTGGTTATGTGAGAGTTAATGTTGGAAGCCATACCCTGTCATGTATCAAACCTTAAGTTATATAACATTTTGAGTGACTGCGCATGTCCTGAGGAACGGCTATCACCATGCAGAAGATGGAATTTTCCAAGAAGGGGCAGAGCTTTGCAACGGCGGGAAAAAGAACGCAGAGTATGGAATTTTCCAAGGAGAGGCGGAGCCTTGCACCGGCGGGAAAAAGAACTCTATAAGAAAGGACCCCGCGAGGACCCGGGCGCGCGTCTTGGTGGAGCGGTGACTCCCGGCGTGCCCAGTGCTGGATCTCGGCCGCCCAGCACTGTTTGCTCACTTACCTCAAATAAATTAATTAATTCTAAAATTTTTCTGGCTGGTTATTACCTATTACAATTTGGTGCCGTGACTCGGATACAGGCACTTTAGCCGGAGTTCCTACCTACGGGAGGGCGCTCCCGTCTTCGGACGGTCCCGGGGTTTGGAACGACCGCGCTAAAGTCCTGTATTCCGAACCCTGAGATAAGTGAGCAAAGAACTAAAATAGATACTGCAGTTCCCCATAATTTTTGTGCACGAAGATCCGGACGAAGACTCAGGGAAGAGTACTTACCGGTAGCGAATTTTCATTCGGTCGGGGAATACGGGATCCCGAAGTGCGAGTGAGTGAGACGCCCTATCAGGGCGAAGCGAGTGCGGACCCTCCAGTAGTGCGGTTCTCATTGCCCGCGAGGGCGTGAGCCACGAACGAGGGGCAGCGGCTGGTGTGTGAGAGAAGGCACTTTGGAAGATCAGTCCCAGGAGAGACTGATAGCTGCCCTATAGGAGGATTAGAATATATAGTCTGGTGCCTTATAGGAAGATCAGTCCCAGGAGAGACTGATAGGTACCCTATAGGGAGATTAGAATATATAGCCCGGTGCCCTATAGGAAGATCAGTCCTAGGAAGATCAGACTGACAGGTTTCAGAGGATGGGACAGAAGATAACTAGATCTGGTTTCAGTTCCAAGGGAGGGTTGCCAGCTATCCCTCCAGATAGTCCCTTAGGAATAATGCTAAAACACTGGGGAGATTGGCCCTCTAGAAAAGGAAAAAGCAGAGAGAAAATGGTACATTTTTGTATGACAGTGTGGGGTGGGAAGGAGATTAGAAAAGATAATTTGTATTGGCCAGTATTCGGATCATTTGAAGACTGGATATGCCAGGCTTTAAATGTCTATGTTAACAGTAAGGAACCACATAGCCTGGAAGAAAGTGAGTATGCTAGCTTATGGATTAAATCAGATATTAGAACTTACTTGTATACCTTGCGGGGGGGAGAAGGTTCAAAGAAAAGGAATAAGAGATTGGAGGAACCACTACTAATGTCACCACCTCCTTACCTTTCTCCTCCTCCTCCTCTTTCTGTGCCAGTCCCCAGTTGTCCTGCCCTAACAGTTTCAGAATCCACCCCCTCTCTCTCACAGGAGCAGGACTCCTCACCCTCATTATCTCCCATTCTCAATCATAGTGGAGAAAATAGGAAGGTTACTAGGAGCCAAACAAGGGAGCAGGGAAAATCAGAAAATCATCTTTTTCCCTTGAGGGAAATCGCAATGGGAGGTCCGCAGCCAGGAGTAGGATTTGTATCGGTACCCCTGAACTCAGGGGATGTGAGGGAATTTAAAAAGGAAATGGGAAATTTATTAGAAGACCCTCTGGGAGTGTCTGAAAGAGTAGATCAATTCCTTGGCCCTAATATATATACCTGGGATGAAATGCAGGCCATTTTGAGAGTACTGTTTACAGCTGAGGAAAGGGAGATGATTAGAAGGGCAGGAATGAGAAATTGGGATCAAAGACATCAGCAGGGGCCTGGTGCAGATAATAAATGGCCTTTACAGCGGCCCGATTGGGACAATCAAAATCCGGCACATAGGACTAATATGGAAGATTTGAGAGATATGATTATACAAGGAATCAGGGAATCAGTCCCGAGAGGACAGAATATTAATAAAGCATTTAGCGAACATCAAAGGAAGGATGAAACTCCCACAGAGTGGTTGGAGAGGTTAAGAAAAAGCTTGCAGCTTTATTCAGGACTAGATCCTGATACACCTGTGGGACAAGCCCTACTAAAAACTCAATTTGTTGCCAAGTCCCGGACAGACATTAGAAAGAAACTGGAAAAGATTGAGGATCGGCAAGAAAAGGGCTTAGATGAGTTATTGAGAGAGGCTCAGAAAGTGTATGTGAGGCGAGAGGAAGAGAGTCAAAGGAGACAAGCAAAAATATTAGTAGCAGCAGTAAGAGAGGGGCATAAAGAAGGAAGAGAACAAGAAAGGCGAGAGAATCCACTAGGGGTGGGAAAAAGATATCAGAAGCCTCAATATGGTTCTGAGATGTTAAAGAATGTGGAATGCTTCTACTGCCACAAGAGGGGACATCTAAGAAGGAGCTGTAGGAAACGCTTGCAGGATGAGCGAGTGTTTAAAGAGGATTAGTGGGGTCAGGGGCTCTATTTGCTGGGAACCTCGCGAAGTTCAGAGCCCTTGATAAAATTGAAATTGGGTCCCCAGCAACAGGAATTTGATTTCTTAGTGGACTCTGGAGCAGAAAAATCAACAGTACAACAAATACCCCAGGGATGTTATTCATCCCCAGAAACTGCACAAGTTATTGGAGCTAAAGGGGAACCCTTTAAAGTACACATCATAAAAGAAGTAGAGATAGAGACACCTACAAAATTTGTAGTAGGGACTTTTTTGCTAGTCCCTGAGGCAGAATATAATTTATTAGGAAGGGATTTCATGATAGAGTTAGGAATTAATTTGGAAATTAGGGAACAGCAGTTACAGGTAAAACTTTGCGTTCTTACTGTTGAAGATGAAGCAAAAATAAATCCTGAAGTATGGTATACCCCTGATTCTTTAGGAAAAATAGATATGAAGCCTCTTGAGGTCTCAATAAGAGATCCCGAGAGCCCAATAAGAGTAAAACAATATCCCATCTCTCATGAAGGGAAAAAAGGTTTACAGCCTGTAATTAGGCGATTACTGACACAAGGCATACTAGAGCCGTGCATGTTCCCACATAATACCCCAATTCTGCCAGTAAAGAAATCAGATGGCTCATATCGGCTAGTGCAGGATCTAAGAGAAGAGAACAAAATAACAGTTACTAGATTCCCAGTTGTGGCAAATCCATACACTCTGTTAAATAAGCTCTCTCCTGATTATAAATGGTATAGTGTAATAGATTTGAAAGATGCCTTTTGGGCTTGCCCATTAAAAGAAAATTGCAGAGACTATTTTGCCTTGGAGTGGGAAAAAAGTGGGAGGCAAGAAAGTATTAGACTACTCAACTTTTTAAGCTTAAAGGGTTTGAAGGTATCAAAGTCAAAATTGCAATTTATAGAATCCCAGACCAAAGTTAGAGAGGACTTAGAGGAGGAAGAAATACAAGAAGGAGAGAAGTTATATATAGATGGCTCATCCTAAGTAGTAAATGGGCAACGTAAATCAGGATATGCCATAATAGATGGGAAGACCTTTCAAGTTACGGAGTCAGGGCCCTTAGAGAAAACCTGGTCAGCCCAAGCCTGTGAACTCTATGCCCTATTGAGGGCTCTACAAGTGCTAAAGGATAAGACAGGAACAATTTATACAGACTCTAAATATGCCTTTGGAGTGGTTCATACTTTTGGAAAAATCTGGGAGGAAAGGGGATTAATCAATACCCAAGGGAAAGGACTGGTCCACGAAACATTAATTAAAGAAACCTTGAAGGCATTACGAGGGCCACGCAGGATAGCTGTGGTATATGTAAAAGGACACCAAAAAGGCCTTAAACCCACTATATGAGGAAACAACCTAGCTGATGAGGAAGCCAAAAGAGCAGCATTATTGGTATTAGAGCAATTGGATAATGAGGAAGAATCATTCCATGTAGTTAAAAGTTTTACAGATAAAGAAAAGGAAAAATTACAGCAAGTAGGAGCAAAGGAACAGAGTGGCAAGTGGATGTTGCCGGATGGCAGAGAGGTCCTTCCGAAGGGATTGGCCCAGAAAATAATGGGGAAATTACATCAGCAGACTCATTGGGGAACTCAAGCTCTAGTGGATCAATTTGAAACTAAATATGTCTGTGTAGGGGCTTATGGAATGGCTAAAAAGGTTTTGGAGGGGTGTTTAACCTGCCAAAGAGTGAATAAGAGACAACTAAGAGAGAAAATTCAAGGTGGTAGGGAAATAGCCAAGAGACCATTTGAAAAGATCCAGACAGACTTTACTGAATTGCCTAAGGTGGGGAGGTATCGTTACTTATTGGTGCTAGTGGACCATCTTACCTATTTTGTAGAAGCCTTTCCTGTAGCCAGAGCCACAGCCAAAACGGTAATTAGAATCTTATTAGAAGAAATCATTCCCAGACATGGAGCTATAGCTGTGGTTGATTCAGATAGGGGCCCGCACTTTACTTCAAAAATCATTAAGGAGACAACAGAGCTTTTTGGGACCAAATGGGAATATCATACTCTGTGGCATCCACAGAGCTCAGGAAAGGTAGAAAGAATGAATGGAGAAATAAAGAAACATATAACTAAAGTAATTATAGAAACAAAAATGAATTGGGTAAAATGTCTACCACTAGTTCTATTATATATTAGAACCCAACCTCGTGCTGATACAGGAATCTCCCCTTTTGAGATGATGTATGGGATGCCCTATGATTTTGGGGTTCCAATAGAACATCCTAAAATTGAAGACAAAATCTTACACGATTATATAGTTCGACTGATGAGACGAAGGCAGGAGTTGAGAAAGAAGGGGCTGGTGGTCCAGAGACCTCCTTTAGACATTTCAATACATAGGATTCAACCTGGAGATCAAGTGCTAGTAAAAACCTGGAAGGAATCATCTCTGACACCCCGCTGGGAAGGACCCTTTGTTGTTTTACTTACAACAGATACAGCCATTCGAACAGCTGAGAGAGGATGGACTCATGCAAGTAGAGTTAAAGGACCCATCCGACCGCCTGAGTGGACGGTGACTCAGGGATCAGATCCTGTGAGACTAAAAATCACTCAAAAGAAATAATAAATCCCATGCAGACTCAGGACGAGTGGGAAGCTCGACAGCAGTCCCGGTGGACTAAGCTGTTGAGACCATTAATTGAGGAACTTTTTGGATCAATCTCGGTTGCTGAGGCAGTCTCCCTGCCTCAGGAGCTGTTAGTGTCAGGAGGAAGACATCTTCTACGCTCAGCACTAATAGACTTAGCTTTGAGGACTGCTTGTCATTGTGGGGACAGAAACTGTGAATTTTGGGTAAAGATTCTATGTGGGCATTGTAAAAGGATTCTATGGGTAAATAGGGTGGCCCTACAACGTTTATACCTCTGCCAACAGTGTGATCAGGGATTTAGAAATGACACTTTCCTTCAGTCCTGGCAAAGAATATTAAACAGACAGTGGACAAAATTTGATGGTCAACCAGATGAGAACCACGGAGGACAGGGGCAATATGTGTTAGAAAATAGAGAGCACTTTGAATTAGTTCCTTTATAATACTTTCTAATCAATCTGATTCGACATGTTAGGGGAATAAGATTCACAAGGATTATTAAGCAGTTTTGTGGAAAGCAAGTTGTATTTGCAAACTTTCAGGAAGTCACTGAGGAAGAGTGGGATAGAGAAATTGGGAGAGACCTGAGAGATAAGAAAACAAGATAAATTAAAGACCTCTTAAAGCCACCATAGGGAATTGAGCAGAAATAGAAGTCATAATAGAAAAGGCTCCAGGAACTCCTGAAGAATACCACTGCTGCCGAGAAGAAGATACACCTCGTTGCTCCCTGCAAAGGAGTAGACGAAGGAGGCAGAGGGGTAAAAGTGTGGAGACTAAAATGCTGGGCCTGATGAAAGGAGATGTGCTCATTCCCATGGGGATAAGAGGTAGAACGAAATTTGGATGTAAAACAGGAATTTGGCTTATTATGATTTGGATCATTGGCGTACAGGGAGAGAGTCCTCATAAACCTTATGAATGGACCCTTGTAAGGTGGAGGGACTCTCAAGTAATTAGACGTAATCTCACTGCAGGCTCTCCCAGCTTCGTTGTCTCGCTCTGTGATTTAGCACCTGTAAAACCATGTCTAAATCAGAAACCTTATTATCTGTGTCCAGCTTCTTATCCAGGGAAAGGGTATTGTAATAGTCCTAATCAATATTATTGTGCATATTGGGAGTGTGTCACTATTGCTTCCTCCTGGACTCCTCCATGTAGAGACAGGTTTTTAAAAACTGAATGGGGACCAAGAGGCTGCAATCCGCCCCGACACGATTCCCTTGGAGGGAATGTGGGGCGCAACAATTGTCACCAACTAATTCTTAGTGTCATGCAGCCAGAAGATCAGGGATGGCTGTTAGGAAAAACTTGGGGAATTAGATATTGGGAACCAGGGACAGATAGAGGAGGCTTAATCTCTATTCAAAAGAAGGAAATTATAGATCAGTCACCTATAGGTCTTAATAAACTCTTAGAAGAAGGTAAAAAGAGGGAACAAAAGACTACACCAACTGCTTTAGGTTCTACAGAAACCTCTATAAGGGTTACCACTGCAAAAGGTGACGATATCGATCCATTGTGGAAATTAATTCAAGTAGCATATCAGGCCCTCAGTCACACAAACCCCAACGCTACCTTTTCTTGTTGGCTATGCTATGATATAAGGCCTCCCTTTTACGAAGTAATAGGACTAAATAGCACTTATAATTTAATTAATGAGGATAACCCCTCACAGTGTAAGTGGGGAGAAAGAAAAACAGGCCTTACTCTACAGCAGGTTAAGGGAAAAGGAACTTGTTTGGGAAATGTACCCCCTTCAAAGATAGGACTTTGTGGTCTCTGGGATAAAGGGATAAGTAAGACTAACAGTAAATGGGCAATACCAGAGCAAGAAGGATGGTGGATCTGCTCAAAAACAGTCTTAACCCCATGCTTATCATTAGTAATTTTTAATGAGCGCAAAGAATATTGCATTCAGGTAACAATTGTCCCACGCATATTATACCATCAGGAAGATAGCATGTACACATATTGGGATAACGAAAACTATAGAAGACAGAAAAGAGAACCTATAACAGCTATAACTCTGGCCACCCTAATTGGTTTAGCAGGGGCAGCAACTGGAATTACTTCTATAGTACAACAAAACCAGGGACTGACCTCGCTGCGTGCGGCTGTAGATGAGGATTTAGAACAAATTGAAAAATCTATATCATACTTGGAAAAATCACTCACTTCTCTATCTGAAGTGGTGTTACAGAATAGAAGAGGGATGGACTTGTTATTTCTACAACAGGGTGGTCTTTGTGCAGCATTGGATGAAGAGTGTTGCTTTTATGCAGTTCACACAGGAGTGGTGAGGGACTCCCTAGCAAAAGTTAGAGAAGGATTGGATCAGCAAAGACATGAGCGAGAAGCACAGCAGGGTTGGTTCGAATATTGGTTTAATAAAACACCTTGGATAACAACTCTAGTGTCCACTGTATTAGGGCCCTTGATTCTATTTCTTATTACTCTAACTTTTGGACCTTGTATTTTGAACAAGCTTGTGGCCTTTGTCAGAAACCGAATAGAGACTGTGCAGCTGAAAGTGTTGCGAGAGCAACACTACAAACTGACTGAAATAGAGGATGCTTCCTTTTTTGAAGCAGCTAAAGAAGTTGTTTCAAGATTTGATCAGCAAATTGAGGATAAAGAGAGAAAGGGGGGAATTTGTTATAGGTGAATCATGAAATCAATTTGCTGATCAAATATGAATGTACATGGTTGAATGTTAAAATGCAATGTTTATTAAAATGCTGGAAGTTATGTTTGTTATATGTTGGAAATTATGTTAAATGCTGGTTGTTAAATGTTAGAAGTTATGTTCATGTTTGTAAAGCATTGAATGTTGTGGTTATGTGAGAGTTAATGTTGGAAGCCATACCCTGTCATGTATCAAACCTTAAGTTATATAACATTTTGAGTGACTGCGCATGTCCTGAGGAACGGCTATCACCATGCAGAAGATGGAATTTTCCAAGAAGGGGCAGAGCTTTGCAACGGCGGGAAAAAGAACGCAGAGTATGGAATTTTCCAAGGAGAGGCGGAGCCTTGCACCGGCGGGAAAAAGAACTCTATAAGAAAGGACCCCGCGAGGACCTGGGCGCGCGTCTTGGTGGAGCGGTGACTCCCGGCGTGCCCAGTGCTGGATCTCGGCCGCCCAGTGCTGTTTGCTCACTTACCTCAAATAAATTAATTAATTCTAAAATTTTTCTGGCTGTTTATTTGCCTATTACAGCAAGAATGGGTGGGTGAGGGTCCCTTGCAGCAAGGCCACTTCAGGAGAGGGGTCCAGGGCTCCTCACAGCACCTGATGGAGTTGGATTCCAGAGAGCACCTGGTGAACTGAAGAATCCCCAGGCAGCAGCAGCAGCAGAAAGGAAGGAGGCAGAGGAAGGAAAGGGCTTGAGCTTCTGGTTCTCCTGCTTTTGTAGAGCATGGCAGGAACAGGGGGAATATTGACCCATCCCTGTTCCGACCCTCCTGGGTCTTTCAGGGTGTTAAGGACCCTCTCTCTAGTTCCTCGTACAGGTGCTCAACACCAGGCCAGAATCACTCAGACCTAAACACCCCTGACCCAGGTGCCATTGCCTGCTCAGGACCGACCTTCCAGCCCATGAATCCTGCAGACAGAGCAGGTGACAGCAAGCCCAGCCCTGAAGGCAGGCTGTGGCCACCAGCAGGAAACACTCCCAGGTGCCACAGGTTGACAAAACAGGACTCACAGCCCTGTGGGCAGAGATGGTGGCCAGCAGCTGGGACAGGCTGGTGGCCCTTGGTTCAAGGAGGCACATCCCTCAGCTGCATCCAGGTGGTTTCCAGGGGACGTTGCTGTCAACATGGAGTGACCTGGAGACACTGTCTGTCCTACAGACCCTCACAGCCCCCCAGGAAGAGCTGGGGGGTTGTGCTCTCTGGGGTTCATCTCACCCCCCGCACATGATGCTCATGCTCAGGTCTTGTCTGCACAGGGCAAACAGGGACTCCTGCCCTTGCTGACAATGTGTCCCTGTGGGAGGGACAAGCAATCTCTGTCAGCTGTGGTGAGAGGCCAGTGCTGGGGAGGGTGGTTGTTCTGGCTGCTGAGTGACAATGGCCCTGGGGCAGCTTTCCTGGGCTGCCCAGTGAAGACAGAGCAGAGCCTGCCCTGCTGGTTGCTCCTGCCTGTCCCAGGAGCCTGGCTGGGCCAGGAACACGCCGCTGTGCCCCCACCCTGCACACTCACACACTGGAGCTGTTCCCTGCTGCTTTCCTCTCGGGGACTCTGCCCAGCCCAGCTCTTCCCCAGCTCTCCCAGCTCCACCTCTCCCTGCAGCCCAGTCTGGGCAGCCCCTGCAGAATGAAAGGAGGAAATGGAGCTCAGGGGCAGGGACTCTCCATCTGGCAGGCTCAGCAGATCAGCAGCTCAGGAAGTGACAGCCCCAGGGCCAGCCCTGCTCCCTCCCTCCAACCTCCCATCTCTCTCCTCCAGGCTCCTCCTGGCCTCCCCAGAGCTCAGAGTGAGTCCAGAGGAGGCCACAGAGATGATCCGAGGGCTGGAGCAGCTCTGCTCTGGAGACAGTCTGAGAGAGCTGAGGTTGATCAACCTGGAGAAGAGAAGGCTCCAGAGAGACCTTAGAGCACCTGCCAGGGGGCTCCAGGAAGGCTGGAGAGGGACTTTATTTCAGGGCCATGCAGTGACAGGATGAGAAGGGAAGAGTTTCAAACTGAAAAGAGAGATTGGGATTACACTTGAGGAAGAAATTCTTTCCTGTGAGGGTGGTGAGAGACTGGTGCAGGTTTCCCAGAGAAGCTGTTGCTGCCCCAACCCTGGAAGTGTTCAAGGCCAGATGTGATGGAGCTTGGAGAAACATAATGTAAGTGAAAGGTGTTGCTGTCCATGCAGGACAATAGAACTAGATGATCTTCAAGGTCCCTTCCACCCCAGCCCACTCTATGACTCTGTGCAATGCAGGTCAGTGGCAGTGTCTCTCTGGCTGGCATGCTCAGCAGATCCTGGTGCCAGGCAGCCTGCAACCCTGGGAAAGTGGGAAGGGAACAGCTTGGATATGCCCAAGTGCTGGTGCTCCCTGGCAGGGCTGTTGTGCAGCCCTTACCCTGCCCCTCTGCACAGAGGCTCTGAGAAGGTCTCCAAGGAAGGATCTCTGAGTGGCTGGAAGGTCTGGATTCTGTTTAAACACACAGAGAGCACGGCTCCTGATTTACACAGTCTCTGGGTCAGACACAAGCTGGACAGACACAGAATTAGAAAGGGCACAAGTGCTGACATTCCTTTCTGGACAACATTAGAGAAAGAAAGAGCAAATAAAACCCCATAAAGTTGAGAATCAAACCCCAGAAAAATGAGCAAAGATGGGCAGGACATACAATGAGATACATCAGCAGTGATTTGCACAAGAAGACAAACAATTGAGCACTTCTGAGAATCCTCCAGTCACCAGTTTCTGCACAGCATCCTGGAGCTGCTGGTTCCTCATGCTGTAGATGAGGGGGTTCAGTGCTGGAGGCACCACTGAGTACAGAACTGCCACCACCAGGTCCAGGGATGGGGAGGAGATGGAGGGGGGCTTCAGGTAGGCAAAGATGCCAGTGCTGATGACCAGGGAGACCACGGCCAGGTGAGGGAGGCAGGTGGAAAAGGCTTTGTGCCTTCCCTGCTGAGAGGGGATCCTCAGCACAGCCCTGAAGATCTGCACATAGGACACCACCATGAAGACAAAACAGCCAAAGAATAAAAAGGCACTAAACACAAGAATCCCAAGTTCCCTGAGGTAGGAGTGTGAGCAGGAGAGCTTGAGGATCTGGGGGATTTCACAGAAGAACTGTCCCAGGGCATTGCCCTGGCAGAGGGGCAGTGAAAATGTACTGGCTGTGTGCAGCAGAGCATCAAGAAACCCAGAGGCCCAGGCAGCTGCTGCCATGTGGACACAAGCTCTGCTGCCCAGGAGGGTCCCGTAGTGCAGGGGTCTGCAGATGGCCACGTAGCGGTCATAGCACATGATGGTGAGAAGGGACCACTCTGCTTGAAGGAAGAAAATAAGTACAAAGACCTGTGCAGCACATGCTGAGTAGGAGATGGCCCTGGTGTCCCAGAGGGAATTGGCCATGGCTTTGGGGAGGGTGGTGGAGATGCAGCCCAGGTCGAGGAGGGAGAGGTTGAGCAGGAAGAAGTACATGGGGGTGTGGAGGTGGTGGTCCCAGGCGATGGTGGTGATGATGAGGCCGTTGCCCAGGAGGGCAGCCAGGTAGATGCCCAGGAAGAGCCAGAAGTGCAGGAGCTGCAGCTCCCGCCTGTCTGCGAATGCCAGGAGGAGGAACTGGCTGATGGAGCTGCTGTTGGACATCCCAGCCCTTCCCTCAGGAGCTGCTGCCAGCGGAGGAAAGCACACTAACATGTCGGAACTACCCTGAGCAAATCTCTTCCCATTCCCTCCCTTCACACCCAAGCCCTTGAAAACAGACATTGTCTCCTTGTTTACAGAACCTTCTTGGATGTCCCTGGCTGGAGCTCTGGTCATGTGGGTCAAGTGTGCTGTGAGGAGCTGAGCTCCCAAGGAGCTCTCCCTGCTCCACAGCAGGGGGGAGCTGGGAAAAGTATGTCAGCTTCACAAATACCCTCTTTTCCTCATCTGTGATCCACTTGTGCATATTCCTGTAGGAGAACCTCCATGAAACTCCTACAGCTGTGGTGCCACCAGCAGAGCTGGCTGGTCCCAAGCCCTCCAGCCCAGCATGTCCAGAGAACCTCAGCTGGGCTGGGCCCAGCGGTTTTGCTGCCCTGGCCACAGCTGCCTGAGAGCTCCTGCAGAATTGGTGTCTGAGCTGCACCTTAGACACCCTTGTCCTTAGGGAGCCTGAGGGGAAGGGCAAGGACAGCACAGGCAGGAGGGCCAGATGGAGAAATGCCCCGATGCTCCCAGAGAGGGAGGACAGGCACCCTGAGGTGGCACTTGGACGCTTCTCCTCCACAGAGATCAAGCTGCTGAGCAGGTGACTCAGGCTGAGATCCCAGTGCCTTGGAGCCAGGAGCTCTGCTGTGGAGCAGAGGAGACCAAGGGCTTGCTGCAGGGAAGGGACCTGACTGCAGCTGCTCCTGCTGGAAGCTGTCCCCACCTCTCCTCCCTGGCCCTGCTCACAGCCCCATCCCACCCAGCCTGTGCTCAGCTCTGCCCTGCAGAGCCCTCCTGGCAGCAGGACCCTGCCCAGGGGCAGCTCTGTGCTGGCCACTCCTGAAGAGGAGACCAGATCAGCCCTGGGGAGAGCACAGAGCTGAGGGCAGTGCTTCCTGCAGGCAGAGGAAAGGCTGAAGGCACTTTCTCAGGGGCCTTGACAAACCTGCTCCTCTCTCCCTGCAAAGCTGCAGGAGTCTGGGTCTCCTGTCCAAGCCAGCAGCTCCAGGACTGGTTCCTCCCCCCCGCACAGAGGGGCATGGAAAGAGACACTCACCATGCCCAGGGCTGTGAAGATGTCTCCTTCAGCAGCTCTCAGCCCTCCTGCCCCTCCTGCCTGCCTTTATCCTCTCTCCCTGCCTGGCTCCTCTCCCCTGCTGCCTGCAGGCAGTGCCCTCAGCCCCTGCTGGGGCTCCTCTCCACAAGGCAGGCTCAGCTGCACACTCCCAACTTTCTGCAGCATTAATGGGTCCCAGGGAGGACCATTACCAGGAAAGGCTGCACAGGGGCTGCTTAGAGCAGGAACCTGGAAGCACTCATGGCAGGCAGGGAAAGGCCATGGCAAGGTGGCTCTGATGAGCAGTGAAGCTGAAGAAACCTCTCCAGAAGCCAGAGTCAGGTGCAAACTCCAGAGTTTCTGGCAGTGTGAAGGGTCCCACTGAGGGACATCCCTGACAAAGCTGCCTGGGCTCTGGTGAGAGCAGGAACCTGGAGGCCCTGCTGACAGGCAGGCAAAGGCAAGGACAAGATGGCTCTGAGCTGGAGTCAGCCTGGCTGGGGGAGATGATTCCAAGGTGCAAGCCCTGACCCAGAGGCCCTGGGAGAAGAGATCCTGCCCCTCACACGTTGCTCAGGGCTCTGCCCGGGCACTGGGATGTGGGGATGTGCAGTGCCTGGAGCAGGACTAGGAGACACTCTTTCTCAGGCTCACAGGTGTGATGAGGAGCCCATGGAGTCCTGCTGCTCTCATGAGAAGGTGTCTCCTCATAGGCAGCAGCTGCAGAGAGAAGCTCCACAGCCCAGGAGATCAAGACCTGGGCTGGGGGCTCTCAGCCATGGCTGTGCCCCCAGCTGTCCCCACCACAGGCTGTCCTACAGTGTCTGACTCCTGCAGCTCTTTCCCTGCAGGCTGTGGACATCCCCCTGCTTCCCAAACTGGCCACCCATGGTGATGTCATGGCCATACATCCCATTTAAGACTCTACTGCCCCATGGTGATGTCATGGCCATACATTCCATATGAGGCCATATGAGGTACTGAGGCCTGAACCAAAGAGGACCTCTAGAGGAATCTCACAACCCAGCACTATATATATGTGTATATTTTGATGACAATCTCTAACTATCTGGTGCAACACTTACTGTGTAGCTGTAACCAGCTGCAAGGCTGTGAAACCAGACATCTGGCCTTGGGGAGACAGATGTGGTTCAAGCCAAAATATAGAGATACCACCCACCCCCCTTTGGCCCAGCCAGTCACTAGACTGGTTTTGAAATCAGTCCCATTGTCTGACTCAAGTCCTCCAGGAAGGACCATCTCGTTCGTTCCTTCTATTTAGCAGCCCTTGTACACATCTCAGGAGAACAGCAGTGGGTTTATTGTCTCAGGTTCTCATGTCCTCTTTATAAGATCACACTAGAGAGCCACAGGTGGCATCCAAGTGGGTCCTGCCTCTCTTGCTGCTGTCTCCTAGCAGGACGTGTCCCCTTCATGGCTGCAGCACCAGCCTTCCCATCTGTCAGGCATCTTATTCCTTCCCTCAGTTATTTCTTCCATGGCTGAGGTGTGGAACTGATGGGGATCAGAGATCATGTCTCCATACTGTCGTGCTTTGAAAGCCACTTCACTCACAGCTGGTCCTTTGTAGTCATCAAATCATCCCCTGAAGGAGAACATCTGGGCATGTGCTGCTGGCACAGCCTGCACAGACCTCTGGAGCATTTGTGTGTGGCACAGAACGTCACCAGGATCTGTAACCCCTTGTTATCATAGATCACCTCTGGCACAGCCAGTTCTCTCAGACACGTGATGTCTCTCTCAAGAGTGGCTGTTCTGCTTCGGCGCCAGTCGATGTCACCCTTGTGGGGGTATCTCTGCCTCACAGCTGAAAGAAGTTGGCTCCACAGGCTGGGAGTTCCTGCCTTACTCCCAAGTGCTCTATCAATGCAGCATCTCTGGCCAGGGATCCCAACTGCCTGCCTTCTCTTTTGTCCGTGTCATAGATTTCAGCCCCACTATCAAAGCAGCAGAGCAACCAAGGCAGAAGGGGCTCACCTTCATGGAGGGTCAAGTCCTTTCTCATGAGGTGCAGTTCCTTTAGAGAGAAAGGTTGGACAAGGTCATCGTTGTCATCTGCTTGAGAAGGGCCTGCTCCTCCATCTGATTGAGAAGAATCTTCTCCATCACTCTCCTCCTGGTCCTGTGGAAGCTGTGGAGATTTCAGACAGGGAGAAGCTCTGGGACCAGTTGTCTTTGCCTTTCCCTTGATGACAGGATGAACCTTTACTCACTGGATGGAGGGCGAGTGGCCTTGGTCTTTGCAGCAGCAGCAGTGGTGGCAGCAGCCTTGCCTGGGGGGGAGTGGCAGTGAGGGGAACAACATCTTGCTCTGCCATCCACAGAACATTCTAAACATTCAGCAGAAGCATCCCTACTGAAACCTGCCATTCAGATCCACAGCTGGGAGATTCAGCCCAAGACAAAACGCAGAGGTAAAGCTGACCCTGCCATTACCAACATGGACCTTTCTGTTCACATCAAAGCCCTTACTACACACTGCCACCCTACAGAGCAGTATCAAAACCCCTGTGAGCACTCAATATCTTCTCACAGGAGAGATGATGGCTTTGGCTACAGTCTTATAAATAAAAAATAATCACATACATAAACCAATCACATCTACATAAAAGAATCAGCAGAGCAGCTCCACAGAGCAGGATGATCCCAGCTGCACACCACATGTACAACTGCATCTTGGGAAAAAGCTGCAGCAGAAACTTTGCAGGAAGTGTCTGTTCAGTTTTCAGCCCGTCAGTAGATTCAGCAGAAGTGCAGCCCATTGCTCCCTGAGGGATTCCTGCCATCAGAGATTGAATCTTCAACATTCAGCAATGACTTTAGAGCTGGGGCTAAACATACAGCCCCACGTTTGGTGACAATCCATTTTTGTCAAGGTTTGACTCAGGATGGGCCATGAAACCAGACACAACAATGCTCTCCATTCCCTCCCCCTCCCACCCAGGTGGGGAAGGAGAGAGAGAAAGAGGAGAGAGACTTTCTGGATTGAAAACTAAACTGGACAGCTTGAATTAAACACTCCTGATAAAAGAATCTATGTACAAATCTATACAAATATGTGTAGGAATTAGTGCCAAATCCCAACCTCCTGCCCCCACCCCCAGCAACTCCCCCAGCATCTCCTGAGCTGTGAGCACCTCTGAAATGTCCCAGAGCTGCTGGAGAGAAGGCAGAGCAGACAGGAGCTGAGGGGAGAGTGATGAGGGGAAGGAACACATAAGTCTAGGGCTCAGTGGTGATGGAGAGGTGGAGTCCTCCCTGGATGCTGGCCTTGAGCAGAAGAGAAGGGAAGGGAAGAAGAAGGAAGGGAGAAGAGGCTTGAATTCCATGATCCCTGCCTGTAATGGGGCTGCCTCTCTGCAAGGGAGAATCTTATCAGAAATCTTCTAGAGAGACAGAGAGGAAAAGATAAATATCATGAAAGAGACAGTCAGACTGCTGAAAGCCTGGTGAGATGTGAACCACCTGAAACTCAAAGGAGCAGCCTGGGTGAGAGGTATCTCAGGGAGGTCTAGGAGAAAGAGAAAACTGGAGAGGAATGGAAATGGCCTTTGTCTAGACAGTCTGCACCTGGAAGGACAGCTTTAGAAATGGCCATTGTCTCATGACCACCAGGCAAAAGTTTGTGTTGAGGCTCTGGACTTGGTTTCCTCCGTGTCCCTTCTTGGGGTAGCCAGGAGGTGTTGCACAGTTTTCCTACAGTTGGTGTTGCTCATCCTCCCACCCACTGCCCCCAAGAAGAGTCCTGACCCACAAGTGAGGGGTAGGATCTGCCTTCCTATTGCCTGGGGCTCAGAGTTTGGCCTCACTGCTTCATAGAATAAATAAAGACACTAAGAATTCTTAGCTTCAGAGCCACCTGCACAGGGACTTTGCCTCCCTGCAATCACAGCCTCCAATTACCTGCTCTAACGAGTCCCTGGGGAGGCTTTGTCAGCAATAGCCCTCAGTGGGGCCAATCACTGCTTCAAGGCACTTTCAGTTTTGCTTCTGGCTTCTTGAAACCCTTCATTCATTCATTCCTTCATTCCTTCATCCATCCATCTCTCAGCACCTGGGGTTCATGGACTCAGCACCAAATACACTGTGGGGCTCATTAAAATACAACAACCCTAACGAGCTGTGGCTTTTCCTGTCATGATCTTCAGGTCCTCAAGACTTGAACAGCTAATTGGAGTCTTTTCATCATGTAGTTAAGGAAGAATCTTTCATTATGTGCCTAATGAAAATGGCTTGGTTTTCCTTATTTGAAAGGCTCTCTTTTGTGGCTTCTCAGCTTAGAGCAGAGATAAAGGCAACTCAATACAAGATGAGAAATGAAAAACTAACAGTGAGATAAAGCCAAATAAATCATTTGTCAGACTTGTTCTAAAATTAATGTTAAACAAATGCAAGTAAAACATAAAAATATTTTTTCTGCTTCACATCTGTTTCAGAGGTGTATTTTCCTTCATAACTGCCTTAAAAATATTTGAAACATTCTATTTTTTAAGTGATATCTGTATTGTAGATATTTTGTGATGTTATACTTCATTCTGCTGTATTTCATGATGTTGTATTTTTATCTTAATGACTCCCAGGGTGTGTTTGGTGCTGAGTCCATGATCCTCAGGTGCTGAGGGAAGACTGAACAAAGTGCTCAGGAAGCCAGAAGCAAAACTGAAAGTGCCTTGAAGCAGTGATTGGCCCCACTGAGGGCTATTGCTGACAAAGCCTCCCCAGGGACTCGTTAGAGCAGGTAATTGGAGGCCACTGTAAAAGTAATTAAAAAAAACAGTAAAACACCAAAAAAAAGCTTGTTAGTGCTTTGTAATACTTGCTTGTTAGTATGAGGATGATCTAGCTGGTTGGGGCTAATGACATGAACCTCAGATATTGAGAGAAGACTGAACAAAAGGAAGGACCCTGAAGCACTCAGGGGTCCCCCTGAGCCTGACAAAGCCTCCCCAGGGCCTCGCTAGAGCAGATCATGGGAGGCCATGAGTGCAGGGAGGCAAAGGCCCTGGGCAGGTGCCTGTCCTGCTGAGAAACCCTTTGCTTTGTTGGAGGGAGCAGAAAGGCCAAGCCCTGAGCCCAGGCCCTGGGAAGGCAGATCCTGTCCCTCTCACAGGGCTCAGGGCTCTTCCTGGGGGCAGTGGGGAATGAGTGGAGGCTGACAGTGGAATATCATGGCCTGAATGAGGTGACACCACCACTCAGTGCTGCTGTGCAGGACATGCTAGACTTCAGTTTGAGCTGCAGTCAAAAGCAGCCAGCTGGTGTGCCACTGTGGACATTGCTCGTGCCTTTTTCTCTGTTCCTCTAGCACCAGAGTGCAGGCCACAGTTGCTTCCACCTGCAGGGGAGTCCAGTACACCTGGAATCAACTGCCCCAGGGCTGGAAACACAGCTCAACCACTGGCCATGGACTGATCCAGGCTGCACTGGGGAAGGGTGGAGCTCCAGAACACCTGCAGTACCTCGATGACATCATTGTGTGGGGTGACACGCCAGAAGAAGTCTTTGAGAAAGGTCAAGAGATCCTCCAAATTCTCCTGGATGCTGGTTTTGCTGTAAAAAGAAGCAAGGTCAAGGGACCTTCATGGGAGATCCAGTTCCTGGGAATCAGGTGGCAAGATGGACATCACCAGATCCCAATGGATGTGCTGAACAAAATGACAGCTATGGCCCCACCATGTACTGAAAAGGACACTCAAACCTTGTCAGGGACTGTTGGTTTCTGGAGGATGCACATTCCATGTTACAGTGAAATGGTGAAACCTCTCTCTGAGCTGACCCAGAAGATGAGTGAAGATGTGTCCCGGACCACATCTGTTGTTTTGGGTTCAGTTGTCCTTGAGCAGCAAGTCTGGTTTAGTCCCTTAGCTGAGGATAGTCAGGAGAGGCCTTCACTGGCTGAAAAGGCATTTTGTTTAGACTGATGTGGGGAAGAAAAGGACAATGACATCACCCGTTATGACGTCACAAGTATTACGTCACCCATTATGACATCATCCATTATGACATCACCCATTATGACATCATCAATTATTATGTCATCCATTATGACGCCACCCATTATGATACCTCCAATTATGATGTCATCTATTATGATGTCTTCCAGTATGACATCACCAACTGTGATGTCACCCATTATGATATCACCAAGTATGACGTCACCCATTATGACATCACCAATTTTGATGTCACCCATTATGACGTCATCCATTATGACATCATCTATTATGACATCACCCGTTATGACATAATCCATTATGACGTCATCCCTTATGATATCATTCATTATGACATCACCCATTATGACGTCATTCATTATGACATCACCCATTATGACATTACCAACTATGACGTCACCCATTATATCGTCACCCATTGTGACGTCATCCTTTGTGACGTCACTCATTGTGACGTCACAAACTCTGACGTCACCCATTATGACATCACCCACTGTGACGTCATCCATTATGACGCCACCCATTGTGACATCAGCAACTATGACATCACTTATTATGATGTCACCCATTAGGACATCACCAACTGTGATGTCACCCATTCTGACATCATCCATTATGACGTCATCTATTCCGATAACATCCATTATGAAATAAACCATTATGACGTCACCCGTTATGATGTCATCCATTATGACGTCACTCATTATGACGTCATCCATTATGATATCACACATTATGACATCACCCATTATGATGTCACCCATGACATTGTCATCCATTATGACATCACCCATTATGACATCATCCATTTTGAAATCACCCATTATGACACCACCAATTATGGTGTCACCCATTATTATATCATCCATTTATGATGTCACCCGTTATGACGTCACCCATTATGATGTCACCTATCATGAAGTCAACAAGTATGACGTCACCCATTATGACATCATCCATTTTTAAGTCACGTATTACGACATCATCCATTATGACTTCATCCGTTATGACGTCACCCATTATGGCATCACCCATTATGACATCACCAATTATGATGTCACCCATTATGACGTCATCCATTATGACATCACCCGTTATGACATAATCCATTATTACGTCATCCCTTATGATATCATTCATTATGACATCACCCATTATGACGTCATTCATTATGACATTACCAACTATGACGTCACCCATTATGACATCACGCATTATGACATCACCAATTATTATGTCATCCATTATGATGCCTCCCATTGTGACATCATCTATTATGACATCATCCATTATGACGTCACCCATTATGACATCACCCATTGTGACATCATCCATTATGATGTCACTCATTATAACGTCACAAACTATGACGTCACCCATTATGGCATCCCCCATTATGACATTATCCCTTATGACGTCATCCATTATGACATCACAAATTATGATGTTATCCATTATAAAGACACACATTATGATGTCACCCATTACGATGTCATCCATTATGACGTCACCTATTATGACATCACCCACTGTGATGTCATCCATTATGACATCACCCATTATGACGACATCCATTATGACATCACCAATTATTATGTCATCCATTATGACGCCACCCATTGTGACATCATCTATTATGACGTCATCCATTAGGACATCACCAACTGTGATGTCACCCATTCTGACATCATCCATTATGACGTCATCCATTACGATGACATCCATTATGAAATAACCCATTATGACGTCACCCGTTATGATGTCATCCATTATGACGTCACCCATTATGACATAATCCATTTTTAAGTCACCTATTATGACGTCATCTATTGTGACGTCACCCATTATGATGTCAGCCATTATGACATCATCCATTATGACGACATTCATTATGACGTCACCCATTATGACATAATCCATAATGACATCTCCCATTATGACACCACCCATTATACCATCAGCCATTCCATTATGACATTATCGTACATTATGACATCATCGTACATTATGACATTCATCCATTATGACGTCACCAATTATGATGTCACGCATTATGATGTCACCCAATATTATGTCAACAAGTATGACATCACCCATTATGCCATCTCCCATTATGACATCATCCCTTATGACGTCGTCCATTATGACATCACCAACTATAACTTCACCATCATGACGTCACCCATTATGATGTCACCAAATATGAGGTCACCCATTATGACGTCATCCATTATGACGTCACCCAGTATGACATCATCCATTATATTAGCCATTATGACGTCACCCATTATGGTGTCACCCATTATGTTGTCACCCATTATGTTGTCATTCATTAAGACATCACCAATTATGACATAATCCATTATGACGTCACCCATTATGACACCAATTATGATGTCACCCATTATGATGTCACCCATTATGATGTCGTCCATTATGACGTCACCCGTTATGACGTCACCGATGGAAGGGAACTTGTCCATTTCAATCAGCTGGGATCCATGATCTTATTGCTGTTGGATCTTTAGCCTCTTTGGCTCTCCATTCATCAATCAGATCCTAAGGGAAAGAGCATGAAAGGGCAGGTTAAAACACACGATCCACACTGGAGAATTATCCAAGGTACAACAGCACACAGCCAAGTCCACAAGCCTGAAGGTGACCAGCCTCCTAACTGCTCAACATGACAAAAATAACTTTTCCTCTGCAGAGCTTTCTCCTGGCCCTTCCAATCCCACTGATCAGCTGCTTTTAGCAACCAAGTGAAGTCTCAGGGAGGGAAGAACAAAAGAGAGGTGCCATACTTGGGGACTTGTAAACCACTTGTCTCATGTCTAAACAGGGTACGAACAGGACTCATTCAAGATTCCATTGATTCAGTTCACTTCTATGTCAACCATTTGCCCAATAAAGGGCAGGCATGAGGAGGAGCACAATGGGAATATTGATCCATTGTCCCCTAAAAAGCCACTTACACCGAGCAAAGTTATTCCACACGTGAGAAAAGGAAAGTCAGTGCACCATATTCTACACTACTGAAGACTCACCTTGGATGTTCACATCATATTTGATCAGTTACTGCATTTGAAAACTACAGTGTTCCCCCTCGGCTAGAACCAAAAGACTAGAAAGTCCAGCACAACACAAAGGAAACACTGATGTCAATGAGTTCATCTGAATTAAACAGCTAAATACAAGGAAACAAAAATAATATGCAGAAATAGCCACCACAAATCTTACCTGTCTTTTCAGGACCAGGTGTTTTCCCTTCCAGTACTTGAGCATCTGAAGTGCCTGCAAGGTGCTAACAATGTCAACAGGATGCACTGCAGTCTCCTGGCTGATTTCTGCAAACCAGCAGCACTTTATGTTAGAACAGACACAGATTCCCCTGCAATAGCCTGTAATTGTTAGTTGTCACCTCCAAGTTTCAGGCAACTCCTTTGCAAGGGATGCACACAAAATGCCCTGCACATGCTGAGGAGGTACCTGCTCTGGCTGTCTGACTTGCAGCCTTTCACCCTTCAGAACTACCCTGACATGTCTGGGAGATGCTGCACACTCCTTGGTGCCATCATCATAGAAATACTATTAAAGAAGTTCAAATAGTCTCAACGTTTTCCCACAGCATCAGAAAGCCTCTCAGTGGAGCCATTTTCCTATTTAAAATTCAAGTTCTAATTAGAAAATTAAATTATTCTAATCTACAAAGGGATAAAGTCCTTTCTGAATATTTTATATGTATTTTTTTTTAAGAATAAGCCATTATATAGTTTTAAACTCTTCAAGCTGACTTATCTTTAGTGGTGGCAGGACTGGAAAGCAGCCATACCCAATTATAGGAATATTCCTCCAGCTCTGCTGCTACACAAACATCTCCATGAGTGAAGCATGACCTGCCCCATCTTTAAGGAAGATGAATGAATGAGATGCAGGGGGATGTTCCTGAACCCACTCACTGCAAACCTTTTCCTTGGGAAGCATACCTTTGATAGAAATCTCTTTTCCTTGGAAATTATGCAGGTAACGAAGAAGAACTTCCTTCCAGTAGCTCCTGTAGCTGATGAGCCCTAAATCAGACAGAGGACGTTCTGGAGAGCCAACTTTTTCTTCTACTTTAGAAAGCAAATAGCCTGCAAAGGAAAAAAAACCCCAACATTTATCCTTCCTAAACTACTCTCTCCTGACTGCTACCCTCTTTAGCACACAGAGGAAGCAGCTAGAATGAACCCTGCTCAGCCACAACCATAGATATATTAGATTTATCATGCCTCCAGGATTTCTCTCTCCATACTTACTGAAGTCAATGAGCATCTTGCCATAACCTTGCCTCATGTCCTGGGGCATTGTCAGGATACAAGAAACATTGTAGTTGAGAAAAGAATTCTTCTCGTAAAAACAAGGAGAGAGAGAGAGGAGAGATAACAGGTCTTGATCTGTACAAACAATGGGGATATCATCATCCCAGCAGACTGAACAAGCCTGTGCAACTGATACAATACAAGGTGAAAGGAGCAACAGCAGAAAAACCTGCCTAACAACAAGTCACACAATCATCCTTCAGCTACCAACCTGGCTTAGTGTCTTGCTTGATTAGCCATTACATTGGGTGTTTGGTGCACAACTTTAAGCCTAGGATAGCTGGCCATGGAGTTGTGCCTGGGTGTGTATGGATGTTCAACTAACCTTGGAGAAATAACCTATCAGGTGACAGCCAGTGTTGTCAGCTTCTGTCATGACATAGAAGAGGAAGGGTTCAACATCATAATACAGTGTTTTATGGTCCAAGAAAAGTTTTGCCAGCAGACACAGGTTTTGACAGTAGATCTAGAAGCAGAAGGAGAGTAGAATACATCTGTTTATTACAGTGGGACACCCCAAGAGTGGACAAAACCATGGCAAATGACAAGAAAATTCTGAATTATCTGAGAAATGAGGTACAGTCTTTCACACAGAGCAGCTAGGCCAGGAAACAATTCCATTTGTGATGAAACTTGATAAGCCCAGCTTCCTTAAGGGTGGGAATT
The DNA here is from genome assembly GCF_020740795.1 of Apus apus. Lineage (NCBI taxonomy): Eukaryota > Metazoa > Chordata > Aves > Apodiformes > Apodidae > Apus > Apus apus. Next base: position 11,814 of record NW_026248872.1, on the reverse strand, counting down.
GACGTCTGTGATATCAATCTCTTAACTCCCCAGATACCACATCTGTGGTATCTGGTACCACTCGGTGAAGGAAGCAGAAGGTTGGATCTCTGCTTGCTTGCACTGTACTGTGTTAATCCTCTGCTTCAAGGTTATCTCTGGTCACTTGAAAAGCCTCCTCCCAGCTTCCCGCAGTGCAAAATTTAGCATTTGCATTTGTTTCTTTGTTCCTTCCTCTGAAGCCTCCCAAGAGCAGACACAACCAGAGGCAGGACACACACGGTGCTGCTGCCCAGCACTGAATGTGCAGCTGCAGATCCATGTTCTGCCCTTCAACTCAGAGCTAAGGAGGTCACCCTCAGCAACAGGAGGCTGGTTCACACACTAACCCAGAGCTGTCCAAGTATCCACAGGGAATGGGAGGTGGGCAGCACAACCCACTGAGGCTGAGCACAGAAATCTTCCCCCTACCCTGCAGTACAGGATCTTGACACACATGTCCAAGCACTGTATGAGCCAAGAGGTGGAACTGCTGGAGCACAACGTGGCTGAGGAATAACCACAAGGAAAACACAGACAAAACTGCAAGTGTGCACAGATCAGACTCTAGTCTTTCTACAACTAGAGGGAGAAAGGGCCACTTGTGTCCTGCTTCTCTACAGGAAAGGAGTGCCCAGCACATCTGAAAGCCACTCCAGACTGGCCTGAGGATGGCAGTTCCTTACCTTGTTCTTCTTCCCATCCACTTCAAACACTGAGATGGAGCCTTTCCGGTAGATTTCATCACCCGGTGGGTGTTTCCAAACACATTTTGCCTATGACAGGAAAACAACGACAGGGGGACGGCGTTTTCAGGGTGGAAAAAATTTACCAGCTCCTGGATATACCAGGAAACACACGGGTCTCCTAAAGCGGAGATAACACCAGGAATGCTTTCAGTGGAGATGCTGATAGCAGGTGTAAGGCAGGGGGATCAGCTCTGCCCCAGCCCTCACCATGTGCCTGCAAAGTATTGTCTGGCTCTTCCTGTACTTGAGGCAGAATTGACACATGTAGAGACGGCCCAGGCGAGCATACTCCTCTGGGTAGGGGGAGTGGTACCAGGTGTCCAGCTCGTAGCGGCCAAACGCGATGGTTTTAATCATGTTGCTGCCTTCTGTGATCTGGCCCTGGAGCCGCAGCTTTTCCTGGGAATGGGAAAAATGGAGTACCATTTAAAAAAACAAAAACAAAAAACAAAAAAAACAAGGGAGGTCGGTGGGAAGGTCGTATTTGATTCCCTCAAGGAAAGAATTTACTTCAAGTCTTCTAAATTCACAGAATCCCAGACTGGCTTGGGTTGGAAGGGACCTTCAAGACCATCCAGTCCCACCCCCTGCATGGGCAGGGACACCTCCCACCAGCCCAGGCTGCTCCAAGCCCCATCCAACCTGCCCTTCAACACTGCCAGGGATGGGGCAGCCACAGCTTCCCTGGGCAACCTGGGCCAGGGTCTCACCACCCTCAGAGTAAACAGTTTCCTCCTCATGTATCACCTAAATCTTCCCTCCTCCAGTTTTAATCCATCCTCCCTTGTCCTCTTACTACAATGACTGTAAAAAGTCATCTTTCAATGTGACCATGTCTAACAACCCCTCCCACAGACCTCTCCTTGATCAGCCTCAGTCTGAGCCCTGTCCACAAGCAGTAGTTACTGACATCAGGAAATGTCACAAAAATCAGTGCTTGGCAGCATGCCAACACTAGGGTCATCCTCTTCTTGTCACGGAAGCAATGGAAGCTCCTTGCCACTTCAAGCTTATTTCCTAATTTGCAGGAAGAGGATACAGCCTAATGCTCTGCCTCAGATATCCCAGATGCAATTGTTACTGGCAAGCATCAAAGTGCCTTTTGGTTCATCTCTGGAGGTGGAAGGTGGCTTTGCAAAGCACCTACAGAAGCCTCAGCCTCCACTCCCCAGTCACTGGCTACTGTCAGGATGGGTTCTGTTGCCAACACTCCTTAGCCATCCTTTCAGCAGGTGAGGCTGTCTTTTCTTTCACTGAAAATAAACACCTGCTAAATGGGACTGTTACTAATTATTCCTCCATTCTCACTGCAAAAGCTTCGCTCCAGCTGTGTGCTTTCAGCACTCCAATGTTACCCCTACAGCAGCTTTGCTGACTTGGCTGGGCTGGAGCTGCCCTTCTTGCAAACTCTGATTCTACCTGAACAACAACACCCAGGAAGCCTTCACATTCCTAACAAAGACCTTTGCTATCAGGTATAATAGGAGTCAGAAGTCTCACCATGTCCTCAGATGCCCGTGCTTGTGCTCTCCGGAAAAGCTCCAAGTCATACTCACTGGTCAGGTTTTCAAGGAGAGGTTCCCTAGTGTTGCCATAGGTTTGTCTGTGCTCCTGGAGCAATAAAATAACAGGAGATTTTGCTGCCATGGTGCTACCAAGCTGTTGGATCTTGCAGCTTTTTTTAGCTGAGAATGTTATAGGATGGCTGGGAAAGCCAAACTCCTGCTTAGTTGTCTCATTCCAGACAGGAGGGCATTCAAAGAATTGAAACAAGAGCTAATGAGGGCACCAGCTTTGGGTGTGCCAGACATAACCAAGCCCTTCTGGCTGTTCTCATATGAAAAGCAAGGGGTGGCTTTGGGAATTGTAGCCCAGAAGCTGGGTCCCTATAAGCGAGCAGTAGCATACATCTCCAAACAACTGGATACAGTTAGTAAAGGATGGCCAGGATGCCTTCGGGCAGTGGCTGCTGTTGTTCTGAGTATTCAAGAAGCCTGATAGTTCACTTTGGGACAAAAGATGGTTGTGCATACTTCCCATGCAGTAACCTCTGTTCTGGAACAAAAAGGGGGGTATTTGCTCTCACCATCAAGGTTCCTGAAGTACCAAGCAGTCCTAATGGAACAAGATGATGTTGAAATTACTACATCTGCCACCATTAATCCTGCTTCTTTTCCGAGTGATAAGCAGGAAATGGAAGCCATCACACATGACTGCACAGAGACTATAGAGACAGTGTATGCAAGCAGCTCTGACTTGAAGGAGGAACCACTGGAGGAAGCTGAATACACTTGGTACATCGACGGGAGCAGTTTTGTAAAAGATGAGTCCACATGGCAGGATATGCTGTAACCACCACGGATCGAGTGGTGGAAGCAAAGTCCCTCCCTAAGGATACGTCTGCACAGCGAGCTGAAATAATTGCTCTAGTGAGAGCACTGGAGCTTGCTAAAGGTCTAAGAGTGAATATCTGGACAGATTCAAGATATGGCTTTGGTGTAGTTCACGCTCACGGAGCTATTTGGAAGGAATAAGGAATTTTGACGACCCTAGGATGCTGACATGATTCTGAGACTTTTGGAGACTGTACAATTGCCTTCAGCCGTTGCTACTATGCACTGCAAAGGACACCAGAAAGGTAACACTGCCCAGGAGGTGGGAAATAAATTGGCAGACTATGAAAAAAAAAAAGGGCGGCGGAACAAGGTGAAGTATTAAGTCTGATTTCCTGAGAAAACTTTGACACTACCTGATTCAGTTAATTATGATGAAAGGGATCTTAAATTAATCAAAGATGTGGAAGCAGAGATTGAATCAACAGGTTGGGCAAAATTGAGAGCTAACAGAATAGTGGTTCCTTTCAGGGTGTTATGGAAACTGGTAAAACAGAGCATGACAAGACACACTGGGGAACTGGAGCTTTGTACAATTCCCTCACAGAACAAATAGTAGCTAGGAATCAGTTTCAAACTGTGAAGAGTATGGTTGATAGATGTGAAATCTGTTTAAAAAAAAAATAAAAAAATCCAAAGGTGGAGAATCGAATAAAATTTGGAAGTAATGATAAAGGGAATGTTCCAGGCCAAAACTGGCAGATTTTTCAGAATTCCCTAGAAAGGGCAGGGATATTCAGGCCATTTCAGGATGGCCTGAAGCCTTCCCCTGTAGAATCAACAAGGCCTGAGAAGTCACAAAAATTTTATTGAAAGAAATTATTCCTAGGTTTGGAGTGCCAGAGGTGATCTCCTCTGATAGGAGAACACACATTGTGTCACAAGTGGTTCAGCAAGTTAGTAAATGCTTAGAAATTAATTGGAAATTGTACACAGCTTACCACCTGCAAACAAGTGGGCAAGTGGAAAAGGCTAATCATTTGATAAATACATTTAGGGTGGGATCAAGCCCTCCCTATTGAACTAACAATCAGTAGTTTAAGAATATGGAATGACTACCCTGTTTGTAGGGTGTCTCAGAAATATAACCCATTTAACCTGGCACGGACAAACATACTTATTTTTGCATATACAGAGGAACAGGTGGCAATGTTTTGGCACTATGAAAGCTTGAACCTAAGTCATGCAAGCTTATCTTGGGGGAAATTAAATGAGAGATCGAACCAGTCTCAAGAACTTCGAGAGCATTTAAGGAAGCAGAATAAAACCTTGGCTGAGTCTATCATTAAAACAGTAATAGCCAAAGACAAACTTAGTGGTCTGCCTAGACAAATTGAATCTGAAACTGCCCATCATAGGTGGGATATCTTCTCAGCATAACCATTCTCTGCAGAAAGAAACTGGGATGTTTTAATTCACCCACTTTTGATACTATTGGTGTTTGTGATTATACTGACGGTCATTAATTGCCTTTTATGGTATAAGCTAAAGAAACTGACTGTAAGAATTTGGGCCTTGCCTAAAGTAATGAAATATAATGATCTAGAATCTTTGTAAAGGAATTTACAAAGTTTAAAGAAAAGGGGGGATTGATACATCATAGAATGTTTGTTATTAAATTCAATAGAAATATAGCCTAATAAAAGTTTACTAAAATAATGAATTTGCTATACTAAGGGTTGCTTTTAAAACAAGGTGCTTTGTGAAACTATCAGTCAACTATGCCAAGCATCCTGTAGGTTGTGATAACATCAAGTCTTCTAAGACCCTGGCAGCCTACAGACACACTGATGTGGATTCTGACCCACCTGGGCAATCTACCAGCTGGAGACTGGAGACAGGACCAGGACAGAGACAGGACAAAGATGACAAAGGACTAGAATCAACAAAGACCCCCACAGGAGACCCTCGAGCAGGCATAATTACAAAGATAGCCAATTCCAGGAAATAAAATGACTATGTAAAAGAATTCTGGGGACTCATTGACATGGAACTGAAGATGCATGTTTTTGGTGTATATTAGTCAGGGTGTTTCACTGACTCCTTGGAGCACTCATGGTGGAGGATCCCCAGTGCTGCCCAGCGCTGCAATAAAGAATGCCTGCTCAATAACTGTTGAGAGCCTATCTGAGGAATGGCTAAGAGAAAAAGGACATTGTGTCTTTAAGGACAGAATTGTATAATCAGCAGGATGCAGAAAGTGCTGGACATATGAAACTATTGTAGCAAAGAAGGAGCTGATAACTGCAAGGCTAACAGCAAGGAACGTAGAACTAACTGCAAAACTAACTAAAAGGAACAAAGTGCATTAATAGCTGGATAGCCACTCAGGAGCTCAGCTTTTGCAATATGCATGAGCTGATTAAAAGCATTATAAAAATATGTGTGATCCAAATAAAGTTGAGACTTGCTGACCATGATAGCATGAGGCTCGTCTTCCGCGGCTCCGAACCCAACATCTGGCGCCCGAACAGCCAGCTCCCTTCCCTCCTCTTCAAGAGCTGTGTTGGGGTCGGGTCTCTTTGACGGCGTCAGTTTCGCCCGGGGTGTTCACATCGGTGTGCCCTGCCGATACGTGCTGCCGACGCCTTGGGGGTTGCAACGGTACCGGTGAGTATGGATAGGCAAGCAGCATATGATCTCTTTACCGCTTTTTTAAAGAAGCGGGGATTCAAGGGGCTAGATTTAGAGAAGGAACTCCCGTCCCTTTTACAACATGCCGGTTCTTATGGCTTTTTTGCTAATCCCCACACTGTTCACGAACTTAGTGAGTGGAGGAACTATAGCGACAAGCTTTGGGAGTTGGTGTTAGATGATGATAAACCGGCAAAAAAGATGAGTAAACTTTGGAAGGCTATTCACAATGAACTATTAATGTGTCAGGCCGAGAAGAGGGCTGCCGATAATGCTCGTGCGGCACAGGACCGAAATAGAGCTTACACTGACCCCTCAGCACCTAATCCCCCGGTCTTTTCCGTAGTAGAAGTGCCACCACCTGTGTCTTCTGAGCCTCCTGGCCGCCCTGTCTTGCCTCCTGCCCCCGCTGTTAACTTACAACCAACCACTCCCCCGGTGCAACTGCCGCCCTCGCAGCCTCCCGATTCGGGGGAATCGGCCAGCCCTTCACGCCCTGTGGCCACGGAGCCGTTCCCTGGAGCCTTGTCAGACCTCACGGAGGCTATGGCACGAAGTAGGCTTGAGGCATGGGCAGCCTTGGCAAAACAAGGGTGGCAGGAAGGGGATGTGGACATGGCGGTGGCAGCTCAAGATCAGATGGCTTCTCCGCTTGCCCTTCCTGTTATTTTTTTCTCAAAACCCTCAAGGGGGAGGCCAGTTGGCTCAGGTTACTCAGCTAGATTGGAAACTTTTATCACAATTAAGATCAACAGTGGCGAGCTTTGGGGTCACCAGTGAGCCCGCTAAACAGGTGATTGATTATCTTTTTAATTCGGCTGTCCTGTTGCCCGCGGACGTTAAAGGCCTTTCTCGTCTTATGTATACCCCCCACCAAAGGTTGCTTTTTGATGCCCGTTGGAGAGAGGAGGCGGCCACAAGTGTCGCCAACCCTCGACCTCAAGGCGATCCATTGGCTGGAATAACTATTGATGAGCTTATGGGACAAGGGGCTTTTATTCGAGTCGAAGCCCAGGCAGCCCTGGGCCCAGAAAAATTGAGAGAGGTAATGGCGGTTGCCAAAAGAGCCATGGATAAAATTAAGGCGCCGGGAGGTGTTCCCCTGTACATGGGAATTAAGCAGAGCAGAGAAGAGCCCCTTGGTTCGTTTGTAGATAAAGTCATAGAAGCCCTATCCAAAGCAGGTATTCCTGATCATATGCAGGATGCTATGGTAAAACAATGTATTCTGCAAAATGGTAACGCCACTACTCGTTCTCTTATTGCTACGGCCCCCGGGAATTGGACTGTTCAAGACCTGTTAGATAAGGCAGCAGCCATGCCTAGTGGCACCCAGGTGTTCCTGGTAGAGGCATTCCAAAAAATAGGCGAAGGGCTACAAGAGCAGGCCCAAGCTTTTAAAGAGCACACGGTAGCAGCTCAGAGCCAGGTCCTAGCTGCCCTTGCACCTCTCCAAGCGGCGACAGCACGATCGCGCCCCAATACTGGTGGAAGAAACCCGTGATAGTTAAGCAATGGCCTCTAAAAAGGGAAAACCTCGAACAAGCACATCGCTTGGTCGCGGAACAAATGCGATTAAAACATCTCCGACCATCTACGAGTCCTTGGAATACACCCATCTTTGTTATCAAAAAGAAATCAGGGAATTTTCGCCTTTTGCAAGATCTGCGTGCAGTTAATCAGCAAATGGAGCCCATGGGAGCCCTGCAGCCCGGCCTTCCTAATCCAGCAATGTTACCACAAGATTAGCCCATTCTCATAATAGATCTTAAAGACTGCTTTTTTACGATACCCCTGCACCCGCAAGACACAAAAAGATTTGCATTCACCCTGCCATCTCTTAACAGGGGCGAACCAGACAAACGTTTTGAATGGACAGTCCTACCACAGGGCATGCGCAATTCCCCGACCTTATGTCAGCTATACGTCGACACAGCCTTACAACCTATACGTCAAGCCATGCCAGAAACAATCATTTACCATTACATGGATGACATTTTGTTTGCTCAAAAGTTCCAGTTCACGCCAGCACAAATACAATCTATTGTGACTTTGTTACAAAGATATGGCCTTGTTGTCTCTAGTGAAAAAATTCAGACACAACCGCCATGGAAATATTTGGGATGGACAATTACACAGAGACAAGTGCGTCCACAGAAACTTACCATACAAGCTCTGCCGTCCAACCTACATGAAGCACAAAAACTGTTAGGGGATCTTCAGTGGCTTAAACCTGTTGTTGGCATTCCCAACACCCTTCTGGAAGTGCTACGGCCGCTTTTAAAAGGTACTGACCCCTGTACTCCAGTAACACTCACATCGCACCAGGTCAACACACTCCAAGATATCTTGCACTGTATCTCCACCGGCTTCGTCACCCGGTATAACCCTTTGCATCCAGTCTGTCTTACCATTTGGAACAGTAAAAACCACTTATTAGGAGCTATTACACAATTAAAGAAAACAGGGAAGAAGGATTTGGGAGATATAGCGGTCCTGGAATGGATCAGCCCCCCATTACAACAAAGAAAAACCATCACACAAAAAATTGAAAAACTCACAGCACTCATTATGAAGGGTAGGCTACGCGCAATTGAGTTGAGCGGAGAAGAGCCCACCATGATTCAACTGCCCATGGATAAGGCGTCCCTTGATTGGTTTCTCCTTAACTCGTCAGACTTGACCACAGCACTACTCCAAGCGCCTAGCCTCATTACAACAGGCCCCCTCACTCCAAAAATTTTACATTGGCTAGGAGAATGGCAGTGGATCACTAAGCCATTAAGAGAAAGCCAACCTATCCAGAATGCAATCACAGTTTTTACCGATGCGGGAAAACGCTCCCGACGTGCTGCAATAACCTGGAACACTGAAGGACAGTAGCATCATCATATCATTCCTGCAAGCCCACCAGATAATCTGCAGACATTAGAACTCTTAGCCGTAATGTGGGCCTTACAGACCTTTCAAGAGCCTATAAACGTGGTTTCTGATTCGCTCTATGTAGTGGGTGTTGTATCTAGAATTGAAGATGCAAGCATAAAGGAAGTCACTAACCGGAGACTAGCAGAACTCTTCATGCATCTTCAACGTACACTGCAAACACGAAGTCACCCCTATGCTGTTATTCATGTTCGGAGCCACAAATGGGAAGAAGGCCTGGGAGAGGGAAACGCCAGAGCAGACCGCTTGGTTGCACTAGGCCAACATGCCGCTCTCCCGCGCTCTCTACTGGCCAAAGGGAGCCACAACATTTTTCACCAAAATGCAAAGGGATTAGCCAAAGAATTTCAAATTACAGTGGAGGAAGCACGAGCCATTATAAAAACTTGTCCCATTTGCAGCCATCATAACGGAGGTGTGGGGCTTGGAATGGGGGTTAACCCCAAGGGACTATCACCCAATGAATTATGGCAAATGGACGTCACCCATGTCCCAGCATTTGGCAGACTCAAATATGTTCATGTGACCATCGATACCTATAGCCATTTTATCTGGGCCACAGCGCAATCGGGAGAACAAGCAAAACACGTTGAAAAACACCTTAACAGCTGTATTGCGATCATGGGCCTGCCAAAAAGTATAAAAACTGATAATGGCCCAGCCTACTGCAGTCAGCGTTTCCAAAAGTTCATGGTTTTGGAATATCAAACACACCCGAGGCATCCCACATGTTTCTACGGGTCAGGCAGTAGTTGAAAGGGCGAATGGAACTCTAAAAAGCTATTTGCAAAAGTATACAGATATCAGGGACCCCGCTGAGAAACTGTTAAGATGTTTGTTTGTATTGAATCATCTGTGTGTTTTTGGGGATAAGGACACTCCCCCTGTTATTACCCATTTTCAGATAGAGCCCCCACCAGCACCCCCCATATTTGTTAAATATAAAGAACCCAAAACTGGTTTATGGCAAGGTCCCGCCCAACTCCTCTATTGGGGTCGGGGCTACGTATGTGTTTCTTCTCCTACAGGTCCCATCTGGGTTCCCGGAAAGTGGACACGTGCAGTGACAACTGATGAGCAGTCCCGACAGAAGGAGAAGTCATCGATTTCAGAAAGCACTTGCCCCAATCCTGACACGGCTTAAAGACAGATTTGGCATTCGAATCTTAGTGGACTCAGAAGAAGAAATTGACAGTTGGGTCCTTCCCTCTATAAACAATTACTTGCGGTATCACCCCGGATATTGTTTGAATTGTAGCTTGTATGGACATGTAGCGTGGGTGAAGCTGCAATGTGGTGGGTGTCAAAAGACCTTTTGGCTATCACAGACAGTGTTTGTACAAGGGTATTGGTGCCTTAGCTGCTCTTTTGCCTGGCAGAGAGCCTCTCCCCAGAGAGCTTTAGTTGATCTAGTGGGAGAACCATTTCAAGTTGCAATAAGCAAGCAAATGTCACATCAGAAGTACTGTCATCTTTAGCCACTGATTTGGACACTGTTAGGCACGCCACCCTGCAAAACAGGGCAGCAATTGATTTTCTCCTATTGGCACATGGCCATGGATGTGAAGATTTTGAGGGAATGTGTTGCATGAATCTTGTAAACGACTCAGTATCAATCCATCGCAAAATTCAGCTTTTACAAGAGCACACCAGGCTCTTACAAAAAGACGATTCCTTTTTTGGACTCAACTTGGAAGGATGGGGTTTAACTGGATGGTTAAAGCATCTAATACAAGCGGTATTGTTAGTTTTGCTTGTTGTCTTTGCTGTAATATTGATTTTACCTTGTATAATGCAATGCTTGCAACGCATGATATTGTCTATGTTTGAAGATCACCGGTTGTCAATGATGGCCTTTAAAGAAAACGGGGGAAGTGTTGAGAGCCTATCTGAGGAATGGCTAAGAGAAAAAGGACATTGTGTCTTTAAGGACAGAATTGTATAATCAGCAGGATGCAGAAAGTGCTGGACATATGAAACTATTGTAGCAAAGAAGGAGCTGATAACTGCAAGGCTAACAGCAAGGAACATGGAACTAACTGCAAAACTAACTAAAAGGAACAAAGTGTGTCAATAGCTGGGTAGCCACTCAGGAGCTCAGCTTTTGCAATATGCATGAGCTGATTAAAAGCATTATAAAAATATGTGTGATCCCAATAAAGTTGAGACTTGCTGACCATGATAGCATGAGGCTCGTCTTCTGCGGCTCCGAACCCGACAAATAACAGCTTGGTTGTTGTTATTGGGTCTTGATCTCGGAATCCTTACCCAGCTGCACCAGCCTCCCACTGCGGTGAGGAGCGTTAGAAAGCAGGGGGGTTTGGAAGCTCCGAATTTTTGTTTCAACATCACCAACTATGATGTCACCAACTGTGACATCACCCATTAGGACGTCACCAACAACAACGTCACCCACTATGACGTCATCCAGCACCGGGTGACACTGCCCGTGGGGCACTAGCTGGGACCCACAGCCCCTTCCAGCCACTCCAACCTGTCCTGTTTGCCCGTGGCAGCCTTCAGGATTTCCCTGCCTGTGATCTCTGGCTGGTGCAGGTTCAAGCTCGCCTTGCAGACCTGGAAGGAGAGCACAGGAACGATGGCAAAGGCAGCCTGGCTCCCACCACCAGATGCCTGCTGGGGACCTGCCAGCAGTGGCTGCTGGGGCAGGGATGCAGGAGATGATGGGGCTGCAGCTCTGCAGAGCAGCAGCTGACTCCAGGCAGAGGGAGGCTCCATCACCCTGCCCTGCCCCCACCCATGTCCTCCTTGGCACCCACCTGCTTGGATCTGACATGGAGCTGCACAGACTGCACCAGGGAGAAATGCCACTTCTCACCCTGCTGCTGAAGCTGCCTCTCCTCCAGGACGTCCTGCTGCTGGAGCAGGGTGGCTCTGCTGGGCTGCTCCAGGCTCTGCTCTCTGCAGGCCCCACGGCTCCTCTGCTGCACCTCCAGCTGCACCAGCTGGACAGGCAGATGTTCCCCAGCAGCTCCAGGACCCACCCGCTGCTCTGGGATGCTGGGCTGGCCCATGGTGCAAGTCAACTGGTGCTCTGCCCCTGCTCGCCGGCCTCC